>NC_043008.1:28934828-28974828 GCF_006345805.1 Octopus sinensis | reverse complement strand
GGCACATACATATGTGTGTTTGTATATGCATATATGTAAATACTTTCTCTCCCCCTCTCTCTCTCTCTCTCTCTATATATATATATATATATATATACATATATATATATATATATAATTTCAACAATTGAGGGTAAAATTAATTAATTAATTAATCAATTTCACCAAGTATTCAGTATGCAAAGGGACCATTTAAGGCAAATTCAAATTATTACATTATATAAAAGGACTTAGTAAAATAAATTACTTTGCCGCATACTGAACTCGTTAGAAATAGCAGCTAAAAAAACTATTTCTAACACTTAAAGAAAACCTCTCTCTATAGTGTTTGCTCAATTCAACTCAAGAAAGTATGAGGGTGAGACATTAAAAAATCAAATGCAAAGGTTATTTGAGTACGTACGTTTCAAGATTAGCCAAAATCGACCCTTCTCTCATCAGCTCAGAATGCCTTGTTTGAATTTGAAAACACTGAAAATGGGAGCATACCCTTTCGGCTTGTTATCGCTTCTGAAGATCTGTTCCAAACTAACAGTGCCAACAAACTCAAATATGCAAGAGAAAAATTTCTGCTCTCCCCTTTCCACCAGCGTGGGTTAAAATCAGCAAACACTATGCTTTTTTCGGTAAAATCCGAGACAATTAAGTAGAGAGAGATGAATTATAATTTCAACAATTGAGGGTAAAATTAATTAATTAATTAATCAATTTCACCAAGTATTCAGTATGCAAAGGGACCATTTAAGGCAAATTCAAATTATTACATTATATAAGGGCTTAGTAAAATAAATTACTTTGCGCGCATACTGAACTCGTTAGAAATAGCAGCTAAAAAAACTATTTCTAACATTAAAGAAAACCTCTCTCATATAGTGTTTGCTCAATTCAACTCAAGAAAGTATGAGGGTAGAGACATTAAAAAATCAAATGCAAAGGTTATTTGAGTACGTTACGTTTCAAGATTAGCCAAAATCGACCCTTCTCTCATCAGCTCAGAATGCCTTGTTTGAATTTGAAAACACTGAAAATGGGAGCATACCCTTTCGGCTTGTTATCGCTTCTGAAGATCTGTTCCAAACTAACAGTGCCAACAAACTCAAATATGCAAGACAAAAATTTCTGCTCTCCCCTTCCACCAGCGTGGGTTAAAATCAGCAAACACTATGCTTTTTTCGGTAAAATCCGAGACAATTAAGTAGAAGAGATGAATTATAATTTCAACAATTGAGGGTAAAATTAATTAATTAATTAATCAATTTACCAAGTATTCAGTATGCAAAGGGACCATTTAAGGCAAATTCAAATTATTACATTATATAAAAGGGCTTAGTAAAATAAATTACTTTGCCGCATACTGAACTCGTTAGAAATAGCAGCTAAAAAAACTATTTCTAACACTTAAAGAAAACCTCTCTCATATAGTGTTTGCTCAATTCAACTCAAGAAAGTATGAGGGTAGAGACATTAAAAAATCAAATGCAAAGGTTATTTGAGTACGTACGTTTCAAGATTAGCCAAAATCGACCCTTCTCTCATCAGCTCAGAATGCCCTTGTTTGAATTTGAAAACACTGAAAATGGGAGCATACCCTTTCGGCTTGTTATCGCTTCTGAAGATCTGTTCCAAACTAACAGTGCCAACAAACTCAAATATGCAAGAGAAAAATTTCTGCTCTCCCCTTTCCACCAGGTGGGTTAAAATCAGCAAACACTATGCTTTTTTCGGTAAAATCCGAGACAATTAAGTAGAGAGAGATGAATTATAATTTCAACAATTGAGGGTAAAATAATTAATTAATTAATCAATTTCACCAAGTATTCAGTATGCAAAGGGACCATTTAAGGCAAATTCAAATTATTACATATATAAAAGGGCTTAGTAAAATAAATTACTTTGCCGCATACTGAACTCGTTAGAAATAGCAGCTAAAAACTAATTTCTAACACTTAAAGAAAACCTCTCTCATATAGTGTTTGCTCAATTCAACTCAAGAAAGTATGAGGGTAGAGACATAAAAAATCAAATGCAAAGTTATTTGAGTACGTACGTTTCAAGATTAGCCAAAATCGACCCTTCTCTCATCAGCTCAGAATGCCCTTGTTTGAATTTGAAAACACTGAAAATGGGAGCATACCCTTTCGGCTTGTTATCGCTTCTGAAGATCTGTTCCAAACTAACATTGCCAACACAAACTCAAATATGCAAGAGAAAAATTTCTGCTCTCCCCTTTCCACCAGCGTGGGTTAAAATCAGCAAACACTATGCTTTTTTCGGTAAAATCCGAGACAATAAGTAAGAGAGAGAGATGAATATAATTTTCAACAATTGAGGGTAAAATTAATTAATTAATTAATCATTTCACAAGTATTCAGTATGCAAAGGGACCATTTAAGGCAAATTCAAATTATTACATTATATAAAAGGGCTTAGTAAAATAAATTACTTTGCCGCATACTGAACTCGTTAGAAATAGCAGCTAAAAAAACTATTTCTAACACTTAAAGAAAACCTCTCTCATATAGTGTTTGCTCAATTCAACTCAAGAAAGTATGAGGGTAGAGACATTAAAAAATCAAATGCAAAGGTTATTTGAGTACGTACGTTTCAAGATTAGCCAAAATCGACCCTTCTCTCATCAGCTCAGAATGCCCTTGTTTGAATTTGAAAACACTGAAAATGGGAGCATACCCTTTCGGCTTGTTATCGCTTCTGAAGATCTGTTCCAAACTAACAGTGCCAACAAACTCAAATATGCAAGAGAAAAATTTCTGCTCTCCCCTTTCCACCAGCGTGGGTTAAAATCAGCAAACACTATGCTTTTTTCGGTAAAATCCGAGACAATTAAGTAGAGAGAGATGAATTATAATTTCAACAATTGAGGGTAAAATTAATTAATTAATTAATCAATTTCACCAAGTATTCAGTATGCAAAGGACCATTTAAGGCAAATTCAAATTATACATTATATAAAAGGGCTTAGTAAAATAAATTACTTTGCCGCATACTGAACTCGTTAGAAATAGCAGCTCTAAAAAAACTATTTCTAACACTTAAAGAAAACCTCTCTCATATAGTGTTTGCTCAATTCAACTCAAGAAAGTATGAGGGTAGAGACATTAAAAAATCAAATGCAAAGGTTATTTGAGTACGTACGTTTCAAGATTAGCCAAAATCGACCCTTCTCTCATCAGCTCAGAATGCCTTGTTTGAATTTGAAAACACTGAAAATGGGAGCATACCCTTTCGGCTTGTTATCGCTTCTGAAGATCTGTTCCAAACTAACAGTGCCAACAAACTCAAATATGCAAGACAAAAATTTCTGCTCTCCCCTTTCCACCAGCGTGGTTTTAAAATCAGCAAACACTATGCTTTTTTCGGTAAAATCCGAGACAATTAAGTAGAGAGAGATGAATTATAATTTCAACAATTGAGGGTAAAATTAATTAATTAATTAATCAATTTCACCAAGTATTCAGTATGCAAAGGGACCATTTAAGGCAAATTCAAATTATTACATTATATAAAAGGGCTTAGTAAAATAAATTACTTTGCTGCATACTGAACTCGTTAGAAATAGCAGCTAAAAAAACTATTTCTAACACTTAAAGAAAACCTCTCAATTCAAATTTCTAACACTTAAAGAAAACCTCTCAATCAAATTGAATTGAGCAAACACTATATGAGAGAGGTTTTCTTTAAGTGTTAGAAATAGTTTTTTTAGCTGCTATTTCTAACGAGTTCAGTATGCGGCAAAGTAATTTATTTTACTAAGCCCTTTTATATAATGTAATAATTTGAATTTGTTTGCCTTAAATGGTCCCTTTGCATACTGAATACTTGGTGAATTGATTAATTAATTAATTAATTTTACCCTCAATTGTTGAAATTATAATTCATCTCTCTCTACTTAATTGTCTCGGATTTTACCGAAAAAAGCATAGTGTTTGCTGATTTTAACCCACGCTGGTGGAAAGGGGAGAGCAGAAATTTTTCTCTTGCATATTTGAGTTGTTGGCACTGTTAGTTTGGAACAGATCTTCAGAAGCGATAACAAGCCGAAAGGGTATGCTCCCATTTTCAGTTTTGTTTTCAAATTCAAACAAGGGCATTCTGAGCTGATGAGAGAAGGGTCGATTTTGGCTAATCTTGAAACGTACGTACTCAAATAACCTTTGCATTGATTTTTTAATGTCTCTACACTCATACTTTCTTGAGTTGAATTGAGCAAACACTATATGAGAGAGTTTTCTTTAAGTGTTAGAAAGTTTTTTTTAGCTGCTATTTCTAACGAGTTCAGTATGCGGCAAAGTAATTTATTTTACTAAGCCCTTTTATATAATGTAATAATTTGAATTTGCCTTAAATGGTCCCTTTGCATACTGATACTTGGTGAATTGATTAATTAATAATTAATTTTACCCTCAATTGTTGAAATTATAATTCATCTCTCTCTACTTAATTGTCTCGGATTTTACCGAAAAAAGCATAGTGTTTGCTGATTTTAACCCACGCTGGTGGAAAGGGGAGAGCAGAATTTTTGTCTTGCATATTTGAGTTTGTTGGCACTGTTAGTTTGGAACAGATCTTCAGAAGCGATAACAAGCCGAAGGGTATGCTCCCATTTTCAGTGTTTTCAAATTCAAACAAGGGCATTCTGAGCTGATGAGAGAAGGGTCGATTTTGGCTAATCTTGAAACGTACGTACTCAATAACCTTTGCATTTGATTTTTTAATGTCTATACCCTCATACTTTCTTGAGTTGAATTGAGCAAACACTATATGAGAGAGGTTTTCTTTAGTGTTAGAAATAGTTTTTTTAGCTGCTATTTCTAACGAGTTCAGTATGCGGAAAGTAATTTATTTTACTAAGCCCTTTTATATAATGTAATAATTTGAATTTGCCTAAATGGTCCCTTTGCATACTGAATACTTGGTGAAATTGATTAATTAATTAATTAATTTTACCCTCAATTGTGTTGAAATTATAATTCATCTCTCTCTACTTAATTGTCTCGGATTTTACCGAAAAAAGCATAGTGTTTGCTGATTTTAACCCACGCTGGTGGAAGGGGAGAGCAGAAATTTTTCTCTTGCATATTTGAGTTTGTTGGCACTGTTAGTTTGGAACAGATCTTCAGAAGCGATAACAAGCCGAAAGGGTTATGCTCCCATTTTCAGTGTTTTCAAATTCAAACAAGGGCATTCTGAGCTGATGAGAGAAGGGTCGATTTTGGCTAATCTTGAAACGTACGTACTCAAATAACCTTGGCATTTGATTTTTTAATGTCTCTACCCTCATACTTTCTTGAGTTGAATTGAGCAAACACTATATAGAGAGGTTTTCTTTAAGTGTTAGAAATAGTTTTTTTAGCTGCTATTTCTAACGAGTTCAGTATACGGCAAAGTAATTTATTTTACTAAGCCCTTTTATATAATGTAATAATTTGAATTTGCCTTAAATGGTCCCTTTGCATACTGAATACTTGGTGAAATTGATTAATTAATTAATTAATTTTACCCTCAATTGTTGAAATTATAATTCATCTCTCTCTACTTAATTGTCTCGGATTTTACCGAAAAAAGCATAGTGTTTGCTGATTTTAACCCACGCTGGTGGAAAGGGGAGAGCAGAAATTTTTCTCTTGCATATTTGATTTTGTTGGCACTGTTAGTTTGGAACAGATCTTCAGAAGCGATAACAAGCCGAAAGGGTATGCTCCCATTTTCAGTGTTTTCAAATTCAAACAAGGGCATTCTGAGCTGATGAGAGAAGGGTCGATTTTGGCTAATCTTGAAACGTACGTACTCAAATAACCTTTGCATTTGATTTTTTAATGTCTCTACCCTCATACTTTCTTGAGTTGAATTGAGCAAACACTATATGAGAGAGGTTTTCTTTAAGTGTTAGAAATAGTTTTTTTAGCTGCTATTTCTAACGAGTTCAGTATGCGGCAAAGTAATTTATTTTACTAAGCCCTTTTATATAATTATATATATATATGTATATATAGGTATATAATATATATATATATATATATTATATATATATATATATATACATATATATATTTGTATGTATATATATATATGTATTCACCTGAATTGAATCCTAATTGCTTTTTGCATCATCTAATATTATTTG
Organism: Octopus sinensis; assembly: GCF_006345805.1. Classification (NCBI taxonomy): domain Eukaryota; kingdom Metazoa; phylum Mollusca; class Cephalopoda; order Octopoda; family Octopodidae; genus Octopus; species Octopus sinensis. The sequence goes on along the minus strand of NC_043008.1, from coordinate 28,968,686 downwards.
GCGGTAATGAAGCTACATTTATAATACTGTATACAAAGATTAGGCACTCTATACTACTTTATATTTAATTTGTTCACTTTCTGACTTATCTGATCGCCTCCGTCAGTTCTGCCCAAACGTCCAATCATGCATGTGTACATCACGTATGCGAATTGTTGCGCACGTGCATAGTCGCTCACGTACACACACACATACATATATGAAATCTTTTATTCATATACCGCACGTTTGAAATATATATTGTTTTGTTTTAATGCACAATAATTTCATATTATGGCTAGATATGGTCAATGATATTTGGTGCACGGCCGAATATAACTAAAGTAACAAGACTACTATTCGTCATCAATAATTATTCCATAAGAGAATTCACGGAGAATTTAACTGTTTTGTGTTGCCGTGACGAATGCAAGATTGCCTCTCGTGGTTAAGTCAAAGTGGAGAATCATGATTTTACGTTATATATTTTGGTTGCTTTGAATAGGAAAATCTGTGCTCCTGATTCTATTCAGTGTACACCATGAATGGTATCAGGAGGCGAGATTATTTTGAGCAAAAGTCGAGGTCACAACACAATGTATCTTAATAGGTTAGAATCCATTTCAGCAAATCAAATACCATTGCCGATTTTAAAGTGAGTAACTGATTTACTACCACTTATACACAGAAACGCCTTATTTACCACTGTCCCAAAGAAATCTATCTACCATATATCACTCACAATACTTTGATGAAAATTTGTCATATGAAAATAGAATAATATGGAACAAACTATCATGGACTTCTATTGTTCAGAAAAGAATGTGCAAATTAATCTGATATCACATTTATTAGCAATAAAGGAGATTTCGATATTGTCTGAAATCATAAGATATATTTGTCCAACAGTTTTGCTAATGCTCGCATAAGACCACGTTATAAGGATTCAGTTGGTAGAAATAAATATGCTTAGGTAATAATTTATTCCTATGCAAAGATAAGTTTTGTCATGATCCATTATTTCTCTTATAATTATATACGAATATTTAAGAACCATGCACATTTGCATGGTTCACGTAATGCTATTATTTTTTTTTCAGAAGCTTTATTCTTGGCAATACTTCTAAATTTCGTCGTGTATTTTAAAATCATAACATATTTCAACCCAACATGCAGCCTACGTCCAGAGCAGTCGATTACCATCAGCTTACCCTGTGCCTTCTATGTGCAAACCTAGTGCATATACTCTTACTTATTTCCAATCATATACATACATCAACACACGCACATTCAAAGATTTGAAAATCACAACACACGCGCTCAAATGTATATATCACATAGTAGAGATGGAAGGTGCGAGCGATATGTGTTTGTGAGTGCGTGTATATATATATGCATATATGCATTATATATATATATATATATATATATATATATAATATATATATATAATATATATATATATATATATATTATATTATATATATATATATATACCTTTATGCATATATATATATATATATATATATATATATATATATATATATGTACGCATATGTATATATGTACATGTCTGTATCTACACAGTCATGTAAGCAGACACATAGGCAGGGAAAATAAAATAAGTATGCTGTAAAGATTGCTTAATTAGCAAAAACACTATCCCGAGGTGAGACACACCTGATTGAATTGCGATAACGGGAATCATTTTATGTTCTGGAAGTAGACATTGATGGGATAACAAGAAATTATCTACTAATGTCAACACATTATTCTCTCGCCTTTCTCTACCTACAGCCGTACGAATGAAAATAGAAGAGAAAAATTTACTTTTCTAGCTAATTATGTTTAGCTGCTAACATTGTCTTGAATCGATTTTATTCCGTAATGGTAAAAATTAGAAAATAATAATGATAATAATAATGATGATGATGGTGATGATGATGATGATAATGATGATGATGATGATGATATAGAGTAACTCTTTGAATTTTCATAACGACAACAAGAAATAAAGTGAGACAAATTTATTTCAGAATTGTTATTCAGAAAAATTTATTATTTATCTCAGAATATCTTTAGATAATAGAACATATTTATATTAAATTTCAAAGAAAATGTATCCTATTCTTTGTCTACATAAACATTTTCTCACAGCAAGTTGGGTATCTTACATATAATAAAGCGCAGCTTGTGGCCTGACACGCTACGGAAAGAATTCTAGCAGCAGAAAGAATAGAAGTGGATGACAGTGAGAGAAGTTGAAAAGCAGGTGAACAACGTTCAAATATTTTGCTTTGAAGAGGCTGATATTTTAATCCAAATAAAACTGCAAATTTTTATGGTAAATTGTACTTGATTGACCAGTCCCGCACACGCGCAAATACGCAGGCAAACACACACATATATATTCCTTACTCTCTCTCTTCTACTTGTTACAGTCATTTGACTACAGCCATGCTGGAGCACAGCCTTTAGTCGAGCAAATGGACCGCAAGACTTATTCTTTGTAATCCTAGTACTTATTCTATCGGTCTCTTTGGCCGAACCGCTAAGTTACAGGGACGCAAACACAAAACCATCGGTTGTGAAGCGATGTCAAGGGAGAGGGGGAAAACACAGACACACAACCATACACACACACACACACACACACACACACATATATATATATATGTATACATATATACGACGTGCTTCTTTCAGTTTCCGTCTACCAAATCCACTCAAAAGGCTTTGGTCGATCCGAGGCAATGGTAGAAGAAACTTGACCAAGGTGCCACGCAGTGGGACTGAACCCGGAACCATGTAGTTGGTAAACAAGCTACATACCACACACCCACTCCTACACCTATATATATATTATATATATATATATATATTATATATATATATATATATATATATATATATTATATATATAATATATATATATATATATATTATATATATATATATATATATATATATATATATATATATATATATATATATATATATATATATATATATATATACATATTAGTGTGTTTCACATGAAATGCCTCATTTTTAATTATTTGTTACTTCAGTCATTTAAAAACTCAATAATGTATATCTTGTATATAGTCTTCACTGTTTTTCTTTCCCAACAATATTAATATACAAAATTCGTACCCACAGACAGTATGAAAATGATAACAACATAACTGTTTGTTAAGTGATTTTCTCGTATGAGTACAAACTAGGTCATCATGCTGCAGAAACTCTACGGAATATCAAGGTGGCTTTGGTAATAACATTAGAATGTTTAGAGATGTTTCCAAAGCTCTCGTTCAGGAGATGATAGCCTAAAAAATAAACCAAAGCGTAGGCCAAAATCAGCTATACGACATGATGGATTAAAGGCTCTGGTTGAACAAAATCCGAGAACAAAGTTTCAAATATTTTTATCAGAACTCGCACAACTTTTTTGGGCACCTGTTAAAATTTGGAAAAGTCAAGAAAATAGATAGGTTTGTTCCACATGAACTGAACGAAATAAAAGAAACCGACGCCTCGAAGTGTGCTCCTTATTGCTTTCGCGACTGGAAAAAGACCATTTCTGCATCAAATCATTAATTGTGATGAGAAATGGATACTCTTTAACAACGGCAGGAGTACAAGACAGTGATTAGATGCAGGAGAGTCAACTAAACACTACCCAAACCCACTATTCCACGCTAAAATGTTAGATGTCACTGTATGGTTGTTTGCGAAGGGAGTTATTCATTATTCCTATTTCCAACAAGGCAAAACGGTAACAGCAGCATCGAATTGCCAATTGATTGTATGCATGAGGATTTGAAAAAGAAGCAACCCGGAATAGTGAATAGAGATGGCCTAATTTTGCTCCACGACAATGCACATCCTGGCACTTCTGAAGCTACTAAAAGTTTAAAACCTGAATAATGAGATTTTGACACATCCTCCCTATTTTCCTGATATCTCTCCTACTGATCATCACTTACTTAAACATTTTGAGATTTTTATAAGCAATAAAACATTCTCAGATAGAGAAGAGGTAATTGATGCATTCGGACAATTTATCACATAAAAAAAATGAATTTTGTTTTGAAGATGGAATATATGCCATAGAGAAACGTTGAGTGAACGTCATAAATGAACATGGATCATACTTTGATTAAATAAATCAGTTCTCTAACATTTCTGAAACATTTCATTTTTACCCTTCAAATATGACATTACATATGAAACAACATAATATATGCGTTATTTTTCAATATCTGTTTTTGCTTGCAATAGCCAGTTCGTTTGGTCAAACTGTCATGTCCAGTTGCTTCAGTTGCCAAGATATCAAAATTTGTCACCAAGATGGTGACAGTATCCAGGCGAATGACCGGATGGATTCTGAGATCCTTCAGAATATGGGACCAGGAAATTATTTGTCGTCAGCCATGTGGACTACAGCTCTCATCTATGGTAGAAATAATTGCAGAATTTGAGGTATTTCAGTGATACTACACGAAGAAGATTGCACCAATGAAACAACTGAGCTACTGAGAGACACTGAAAGCGCTACAACTCTTTTCTCTGGAGCGAACACGGGAGAGGCACGCCGTGTTATATATATGGGAGATACTGGAGGGGCTGACACAAAATTTTGGAATTGAGAGTTATACAAGACCTCGAATTGGATGTCGCTGCACTGTCCCAAAAGTCCCAGCTGTCTCATCTAGGGGCGAGGACCATGTAGTGCAACAGCTTGGGTTTCAAGGGCCCACAGCTATTTAACTCCTTGACAAAACATCAGAGAGATCTCCTTGGAGTGGGATTAGTTGTTTTCAAGAAACAACTTGACCTCTTGCAATTCATGATCCCAGATATACCAAAATCAAGGGAGGAAACTCAAAAGAGAGCAACAATATCGAAAACCCACCTTCACTAAAAGGCAAACACATAGAATCGTCCAAGTGATTACAGTGGCGGTGCCCCAGCTTGACTGCAGCCTCAATGCTGATACATTTAAAGATAAAGTAATATAATAATATACAATGGGTTTGCTAAGGCGTGGCTGAAATATTCCTTTGTTTTCTGAAAAAAAACAACCTTTTGGACTTTTACATACTTCTGTATAATAGCAACGATACATATTATCTTGCCTTTCTTTTTCTTGCTCTTTCTCTCTCTCTCTCTCTCTGTCCCCCTGCACTTGTCTCTCTCTCTCTCTTTATCTCTCTGTCTTTGTATAGGTATATATATATATATATATATATTATATATATATATATATATATATATATATACAAGACAGAGAGAGAGAGAGAGAGAAGGACAGGGAGAGAGGGAGAGAGAGCAAGAAAAAGAAAGGCAAGGGAATATGTATCGTTGCTATTATACAAAATTATGTAAAAGTTAAAAAGGTTGTTTTTTTTCAGAAAACAAAAGAATATTTCAAGCATGCCTTGGCAAACCCATTGTATATTATTTTATTACTTTATATATATATATATATATATTTAAGTAGGTCAATGAATTATCCTAGCATGGAAAATTCGTTTAACCGATACCTGGGTAGCAAATTCACGTCAGAAAACACGGTTGACGTGACCTGTCAAGGGTAGAAACTCCGGATTCTTGTGTGGAAATTTGTGTGTTTTTTTATGTATGAATACATGAAAGAATGGAGTCGAACGAAATGTTAACAAAATTCCTTTACTCTCGACACATGTTTCGAAGACGGCATACTTTTAATCCGAAGGAATAAAGCGTGCATTATGCAATCTTCTCATCAGGAAAGATAAGGAGCCTCTCTCAGTCACAAGACAAACAAAAAATTTTAATGATTGCCTACATGGTGACTACAGTGATAACGGGTGTTTTTTATGTGTGTGTATGAATGTGTGTATATAACTGCATTTGTGTGTGTGTGTGTGTGTGTGTGTGAGATATATGTTATATGTTCCATTGCTACTAAATATCTTTGACGTATGTTTCTCTCTCTCTCTCTCTATCACACACACAATCAAACACACAGACACAAATATTTCACCTTACTACTACGTAAATTTGACGTTTGTCTATCTCAAACACACAATCACACACACAAACACAAATGCAGTTATATACACACATTCATACACACACATAAACACTTGCACTCATTAACACAAGCACACACCTGTACATCCCCATACGTACAGCATACATAATGTCCCCTACCTATTTTTACTACTTCCTCCTTTTACCCAATTTTGACGTCAATGCTTATAACGGATTTAAAAAAAAAACACCCATTATCACTGTGGTCACCATGTAGGCAATCATCAAAGTTTTTTGTTCGTCTCGTGACTGAGAGAGGCTCCTTATCATTCTTGATGAGAAGATTGCATAATGCACCCTTTATTCCTTCGGATTAAAAGTATGCCGTCTTCGAAATATGTGTCCAGAGTAAAGGAATTTTGTTAACATCTTCGTTCGACTCCATTCTGTCAGTTGTTCATATATAAAAAATACACACATTTCCACACAAGAACCCGGAGTTTCTACCCTTGACAGGTCGCTTCAACCGTGTTTTCTGACGTGAATTTGCTACCCAGGTATCGGTTAACCGAATTTTCCATGCTAGGATAATTCATTCACCTACTTAAATATTCTTATACAGTTTCCCTGACAACCTACTAACTTAACCGATCCCGCAAATGGAGCTGTTCGATATTAACGCCTCCCTTAAGGACATCCCTATACCACCAAAAGAAGCCTCCCTTAAGGAAATTATTAACAAGTCAATTGCATTTATCATCCGCATCAGATTGCTCGCCTTCTTCCACGATAATGAGGACCTAAAACGGACCAGTAACGACGTCTCCCTTTCATATAAAAAACTATTTAAGTCGAGGGGAACTCCTCCACCTAATCCTAGACTGAAGAATTTCGAATATGATCTTTGGGACATCGTAAGGAATATTAAATTTCATAAATCACCCCTCAGGAATAAACACCTCAAATACCTCGATAAAGTCTCTAGAGATATAAACTGATTAGACTTTATCCTGGTCCAATCGATAAAACCGGGAACATATATAAGCTTGCCAAGAGCCATTATTTAGAACTGCTCAAAAGAGAGATACATAAGAATTACAGGACCACCAGTAGGAATATGCTCAGACAGGCCAACTTAGAAACTAAGAAGATTATGGAGACTTACGGATTACAAATGAAGACGAAACCGTTGAACCCCAGACAACCAAGATTCATCTTAAAGGACCACAAACAGAACTTTCATACCAACTCAGCATTGCGACTCATATGCCCTTCCAGTTCAGACATCGGTACCCTTAGTAAATGCATATTAGATAATGATATACCTATATTAATTGATAAATTAAAACTTAACTTATGGTCCAACTCTGCTCAAGTCGTAGATTGGTTTACTTCTATTACCGATAAGGCCAACACTAAATTTATACAATTCGATAAATCCAGTTTCTACCCGTCAATCAACCCTAGTGTACTTAATAAGGCCCTATGGCACACACACAATAAGGCAGGCCTCTCCAGGGAGGAAATTTATGTGATAATAACAGCTAGAAAATCTTTCATACAGTTCGATAGCAAGTTGTTGGTCTGTAGAGACACCCCTAACGCCTTTGATGTACTACTGGGAAGTACAGACAGCGCCCAGATAGCCGATTTGGTCGGAATTTATATTCTCTATGAAATGGCCGACCAATTTCCGGACATCTGTGGAGGTCTGTATCGCGACGATTGTCTGCTTTACCCCCAGAAAGCTTCAAACCAAAAAATACAGAAGGTTAAGAACAGATTAGTTAGGTTTTTTAGTCGAATGGGCTTGAGCATAGATTTTGACGACGAGTTAACTAAAGCCAACTTCTTAGACATTACCCTCAATCTGCAGAATAACTCATACTTCCCTTATCATAAACCTTCTACTAATCTTAAGTATATCAGCATTTTCAGTAATCATGCCAAGTCAATTACCGATAATTTAGTTAAAAACATATCTCTGAGACTGTCAAAATTATCAGCTAACGTCGACATCTTTAACCAAAAAGCGGAAATCTATAACGCCGCCTTGTCAAGAGCCGGTTATAAGGAAAAAGTATCATACATCGACCCAGCTCATTCTAAACCAGCATCTGCTTCTCAAGATAGTAAAGCTACTCGTAATAAAAATAATGATTTCAATTCTAATAGGGCCAGCACCCCTGTACATAAGATAAATTTTTTACGGACTAGGGGAGGTAAGCGCCAAACAACCCCAAATTTCCAACACAGAAATTTCCCCCTTACTGTCACAAATAACACTAGGAACAATTCAAAGTCCACAAAATACTGTATCTGGTTTGTAGTACCTTTCGGTAAACAAATTAAATCGAACCTTTCCTTACAGTTCTGTGAAGCCGTTGCTAGGAACTTTCCCAGTAATTCTAGATATCATTCTATTATCAATTCACACAAGGTAAGAATTGCATTCTCTAACACTAGGAATCTTTCACAAATTATTTCTTCCCATAATAACAAGCTACTAAACAAAGATTCTTCACCCGGGAGTTCCAACACTAAACTTACCAATTCCAACCCATCATACAATCAGAATAATAGAAATAGTATTGATAGTAACAGCATTCGTAGCAGCGATAGTGTTAGCAATGATAATATTTATAATAGTATTAGTCGGGTTAATAACAATGGTAGTGTTGATGGTAACGACAACAACGGTACTCTTGTCGGAGATATTGCAGTTCAATTAATAATAATAATAATAATAGAAATAGTGTAATTGTTAACGCTATTAGTAATAAAAACAACAATCGTAACAATAAAAACTCCGTCTCGATCTCGGAGGAAAACCCTAACAGATTAAAATTTTTGGCCAGTAATTCCAAAATTAAGAATTCCATTTACAAGTGTAGAATTTCTTCCGGTACCGATGTCTTCTTCTATATAGGTGCGACCACTTCTCAGTTATCAAAGAGAATTTCCAATCATTATTCGACTTTCCGAGATAAGAAAAAACGACGTAGTACAGGGCTAAGCAAATTAGTTTGACAACAATATAACTTTCAAGTTGAATTGGTTCATATTGTCTGTATCCTTTCCTTTTGATAAGAGCAGACAATTTTGTAACATTTGTAATTCTAAACTCTTCTATATTCTTTTCGCCAAGGTTCCCCTAGTAAACACACCCATAGAAAGATCGTACAAATGTAAACATTGGCAGAAAAACACTTTCCACTCATATAAATGATAAAGATAACCACTGTAGTTTTAACAATTAGCTTCATGTCCACACCACTGCCATAGACAAATTCTTTCCTATACTTGCCTATGCCTTCGAACATTCCTTCAATCAACGTTTACTTCCTCCTCCGTACCTATTGCTCCGTTATATGTTCCATTGCTACTAAATATCTTTGACGTATGTTTCTCTCTCTTTCTCTATCACACACACAATCAAACACACAGACACAAATATTTCACCTTACTACTACGTATATTTGACGTTTGTCTATCTCAAACGCGCAATCACACACACACACAGACACACAGAGAGACGCAAATGCAGTTATATACACACATTCATACACACACATAAACACTTGCACTCATTAACACAAGCACACACCTGCACATCCCCATACGTACAGCATACATATTGTCCCCTACCTATTTTTACTACTTCCTCCTTCTACCCAATTTTGATGTCAATGCTAATAACGGATTTAAAAAAAAACACCCGTTATCACTGTGGTCACCATGTAGGCAATCATCCTTATCTTTCCTGAAGAGAAGATTGCATAATGCACCCTTCATTCCTTCGGAATAAAAGTATGCCGTCTTCGAAACATGTGTCGAGAGTAAAGGAATTTTGTTAACATCTTCGTTCGACTCCATTCTTTCATTTATTCATATATATATATATATATATATATATATATATATATAGATATATATATATATATATAATATATATATATATATATATATATATATATATATATATATATATTATATATATATATATATATATATAAATGAAGAATGGCGTCGAACCACGATTTTTAACAACATTCCTTTACTCTCGACATATGTTTCGAAGACTGCATATTCTTAATTCCGAAGGAATGAAGAGTGCATTATGCCGCCTTCTCAGCAGGAAAGACAAGGAACCTATGTCAGCATCATGACGAACAAAAACATTTAGATGACTGCCTACATGGTGTCCACAGTGATAAGGAGTGTTTCTTTAAAATATTCCGTTATAAGCAATGACGTCAAAATTGGTTGGATGGAGAAGGTTCTAAAAAGTTCAAGAGTTCAAATTTGGTTGGAAGGAGAAAGTTCTAAGAATAGGAAGGTGACAAAGTGCAAGTTGTATGTATGGTGATACGTGGGTGCTTGCTTTTGTTAATGAGTTTGAGTGTCTATGTGTGTGTATGTATATAACTGCATTCTTGTCTGTGTGTGTGTGCGCGTGATTGTGTGTGTGGGGGACAAATGTCAAATACATTTAGTAGTAAGGTGATAAATTTGTGTATGTTTGTTTGATTGTGCGTATGATAGAGAGAGAGAGAGGAGGGAGAAATAGAGAGAAAGAGGTAAACTTACCCCAACGAAATATAGTAGTAGTTCATGTAACGGTGTAGAAAAATGGAATTGTCTATGGCGGTGTTGTAGAAGTGGAACTAAATTATTAAAATCAAAGAGATTATCTATATTAATCATCATTCATATGAGTGGAAGATGTGCTTCTGCCAATGCTTACACTTATAGGATTTTTCTATTTTTGTGTTTACCAAGGGAACTTGGCGAAAAGGATATAGAAGTGTTCGGAATTACAAATAGAATACAGAAGATTAAGAACAGATTAGCTAGATTCTTTAGGAGAATGGGCTTGAGCATAGTTTTCGACGATGAATTAACTTAAAAGCCAACTTCTTAGACATTACCCTAAATCTGCAGAATAATTCATACTTCCCTTATCATAAACCTTCTACTAATATTAAATATATCAGCATTTTCAGTAACCATGCCAAAACAATTACAGATAATTTAGTTAAAAACATTTCTTTAAAACTGTCAAAATTATCTGCTAATGTCGACTTCTTTAACCAGAAAGCGGAATTTTATAACGCCGCCTGGTCCAAAGCCGGTTATAGAGAAAAAGTATCATACACCGACCCGGCCCATTCTAAACCAATATATGCTTCCCAGGATAAGAAAACCAATAAGAATAGAAATAGCGAGAAAAATGATTTCAGCTCTAACAACGTCGGCACCCCTGTACATAAGAAAAATAATTTACGGACCAGGGGAGGCAGTCGACAACCAACCTCAATTTACCAGCACAGAAATCTTTCCTTTAATGTAACTGGTAGCGCTATGAGCAATTCTAAGTCCACAAAAACTATATCTGGTTTGTCACACCTTTCGGAAAACAAATCAATTTAAACCTTCTTTTACAGTTCCGTGAAGCCGTAGCTAGGAACTTTCCCAGGAATTCTAGGTATTACTCTACTATCAATTCGCATAAGGTAAGGATTGCATTCTCTAACACTAGAAATCTTTCGCAAATTAGTGCCTCCAATAATAACAAGCTGCTAAACAAAGATTCTTCACCCGGTAGTTTCAACACTACTCCTACAAATTCCAACCAAACATAGAATAATAATAATAGAAATAGTATTGATAATAGCAACATTCGTAACAGCGTTAGTATTAACAATGTTAATATTATTAATAATATTAGTCGGATTAATAACAGTGGTAGTGTTTATGCTAACAACGACAGCATTTCTATAGTCAGGGATATTGCCGGCGATAGTACAATTAATAATAATAATAATAATAATAACAATAATAGAAATAGTATAGTGGTCAATGCTAGCAATAATATTTACAGCAATCATAACAATAAAAACTCTAGGAAAACCCTAACAGATTAAAGTTCTTGTCCAGTAATTCAAAAATTAGAAATTCCTTTTACCAGTGTAAAATTTCTTCCGGTAGCGATGTCTTCTTCTATATTGGTGCGGCAGCTTCTAGATTGTCCCAGAGAATTTCCAATCATTATTCAACTTTCCGAGATAGGAGAAAACAACAAAGTACAGGACTAAGTAAATTAGTTTGGCGTCTTAAGGGCGGCAATATAGCTTTCAAGCTGGATTGGTCCAGATTGTCTGTATCCTGTCCTTTTTATAAGAGCAGGAAATATTGTGGCATTTGTAATTCCGAACTCTTCTATATCCTTTTCGACAAGTTCCCCATGGTAAACACAATAATAGAAAAATCCTATAAGTGCAAGCATTGGCAGAAGCACACCTTCCACTCATATGAATGATGATTAATATAGATAGCCTCTTTGATTTTAATAATTTAGTTCCATTTCTACAACACCACCATAGACAAATATTTTTTTTCTACTCCGTTACATGAAGAACTACTACTATATTTCGTTGGGGTATGTTTACCTCTTTCTCTCTACTTCTACCTCTCTCTCTCTCTCTCTCTCTATCATACGCACAATCAAACAAACATACACAAATTTATCACCTCACTACTACGTGTATTTGACATTTGTCCCCCACATACTCAATCACGCACACACACACACACACACACGGACACGAATGCAGTTATATACATACACACACATAGACACTCAAACTCATTAACAAAAGCAAACGCCCACACATCCCCATACATACAACTTGCACTTTGTCACCTTCCTATTCTTAGAACTTTCTCCTTCCAACCAAATTTGAACTCTTGAACTTTTTAGAACCTTCTCCATCCAACCAATGTTGACGTCATTGCTTATAACGGAATATTTTAAAGAAACACCCATTATCACTGTGGACACCATGTGGGCAGTCATCTAAATGTTTCTGTTCGTCATGATGCTGACTTAGGTTCCTTGTATTTCCTACTGAGAAGGTGGCATAATGCACCCTTTATTCCTTCGGAATTAAGAATATGCAGTCTTCGAAACATATGTCGAGAGTAAAGGAATGTTGTTAAAATCGTCGTTCGACTCCATTCTTTCATTTATTCATAGTCAAAAGAAAACACACAAATTTCTACACGAGAACACGGGAAGTCTGCCCTTGGCATGTAGCTTCAACCGTGTTTTCTGACGCGAATTTGCTACCCGGGTATCGGTTAACCGAAGTATCCATACTGGGATAATTCATTCACCTACATAAATATTATATATATATATATATATATATATATATATATATATATATATATATATATTTATATATATATACATTAATCAACTGATATTCATTATTCAAAATTTAACAAAGAAATATAATAGGGAAAAATATGTGTAGTCAAGTCATTGGCAGAAGGTTTATTAAGGCTTTTAACTCATTTCAAACTTCAGTAGCTAGAATTACTTCATTGACTGAGATCCCGCAGTCTGCACGAATTATACGGTGATAAGTCCTTTTTGTTCGCGGTTTTCATTTTGCGGGATGTTAAACAGCAGGAACTGTTCAGTGCATTCGTTGGGTGAGTGTTGCAGTTAGTGACCAATCCATCTCAGCCGGCGTTCCTTTATTCCTGTGTTCATTTGCTTTTCGTCAACAATTTTGTAAAATGCATAGTTGGAAAATTGGTCGTCATATGATATCTGGTAAATTTTCCTCAGGTTTCTTCCTTGAAAAGTGTTCGCCATGGCCATTTTCCGATTCGGTTTTATACCCACGCCTCGCATTCATATATAAAAATCGGAAGACATAGAGTTTTATCTATCATTATCTTGGTTGTTAGGTTGATGCCAAATGACCAGAATTATTGAAGTTGTGACATTACTCCACATGCCACTTTAATTTTGTCTATGATGTCATTTGTTTGAATTATGCGATCAGTTACAGTCGTGAGTGTATTATCAACCCTGGATAATTGCTTTCGATATGCCAGGACACCTGTTGTTTCGTTTGTGTTTATATTAATGGCGATGTACTCTGCCTTCGATTCGTTTATTTCTACCACAGAGAATACTTCTCTCATGACAAGATCGAAGTAGTCTTGTGTTTCTATGATGCTAGAAGCAAAGACAACAATAGAATCTCCAAATGCGCGATATACCTACTTATGTGACTCTTATATGCTAATTCCATCATTTCTATGTGTTGCGGCTTCCATTACATGATCTATAACAACTCCACCAAAATGCATATATATATATATATATATATATATATACACATACATACACGCTCAACACACACACACATATATATATATGTGTGTGTGTATATGTAAATTAAGAAATGGAAGTAAACGCAGGTGTTATTCAAATAATATTTTTATAAAACCTGCGTTCAACTCCATTTCTTTTTTATCTGTGTCATTCAAAAACGTTTCAAGAAACCCTGTAACTTCTACCTTTGTAAGTAGGCTATAACATCCTTGGCACTTATGTGAACTTTTCCTATCCTGGTAACTCTTTATTTATTTTTTCCGTGTTACTTCTACATATTGAAAAAATACACACACATTCATATATATATATATATATATATATATATATATATATATATATAAAATAATAAGTCATAAAGTGAAAATAGAAACTACACGTGGAAACGTAATGGGGAAAGTAAGAAAAATAAACGAAAATGCACATTGTAACTCAAAAAAAGTCAAGGATTTTTATGAAAAGTAGCGAAAGATATATACAATTAGATGAACTGAGGTAGGAATAAAAGTAATAAACGTCGTTATTCTGAAATTATTAAAGAGATTCAAACGTATCGGTTTCGTAAGTTACTAATCATTGCTTTGAATACAACTATTCATTGCTTTGAATGCCCACAGATTAATGAACGGTGTCAGGTCTTATAGTTCCTGAGAAAAAAGATTATTTGAAATGGAGGTAAGTAGTTCTGGATTTGGTGCAATTAGGTTATAATTGTAATGTGAATGGTGTAAGGGATGGATGGGGGTTATTGGTGTTAATTGAACGGTTAGTATTGTTCTGAATTATGGTATGTGTTCATATTTAGTTGGGGAAGATATTTATTGAGGAAAGTTGCCTCTTTATTCACTCTATGTTGGACTTAGTTGTTCTGCGAACATTGATAGAAGGGGAAAATTTTGAAATTAAGATTAAGATTCCTAGCACATCTTTCTATGTGTTCACTAACCTGTAACTCTCTGTATTGTGGGTAGTGGATTTGTTCTTTGTGGGTAGTGGTTCTTCGACGGCGTGATAATCCTGTTTGGCCAATATAGTTGTTACCACATCCTAAACATGTCAATGCATGGCTTGAAATTTTATCCGAGGCACTGGTAAAACTTGATTTAATCTTAAATATATATATATATATATATGTGTGTGTGTGTGTGTGTGTGTGTGTGTGTTGTGTGTGTGTGTGTGTGTGTGTGTGTGTGTGTGTGTGTGTGTGTGTGAGTGTGTGTATGTATGTATGTATATGTATATATAAAATCATGCATGCCTATAAATATTTATGTGCATATATATATATATATATATATATATATATATATATATATATATATATATAGTAGTTATATAGAGGTATAACTGTGCATGGGGTATGTTTGTATGTGTGTGTGCATACGCTTACATGCATGATGTGGGCGATATTTTCAACCGAGACGCTCTGATTGTATCTGGTTCTTCTGTGCATATATTTAATAGATTGCTGACATTTATTAATGCTCTCTCCTGTTTCAGACTATACGCGTATGCTAGTTAATTAATATTTCCTTAGTAAGGGTGAACCACCAGAACCCTTAGTGCATTCGATATGAACTTAACCGCGTTTCTTTCTGTTAGACCTTGTGAGTTCTAATGCTACCAACGTTATCTTTGACATTCATTCTTCATAATCGATAAAATAGGTACCAGTTGAATACTGGGTCGATGTAATCAACTTAAATACTTGCCTGAAATTCCTGGCGTTGTGCCAAAATTTGAGACCAACCTTTCTTGTTAATCCTAGTTTGCAATGTTATGTTGAAATATTCACATATTTTAAATTTTTTTATGCCGTATAATGCAACATTACGTGAATGGTGATTTTTCAGCGAAAACACTTCTTCGGGGCAAAACCATAGAATGTTTACAAATCTATTCATTTCCGCATTTATTCTGTATGTATTAAATGAATACTAAATACTTTTCTGGAAGTTTAATCAGGATATTGTGCGCGCGCACTCACACGCACATACACAAAACATACACACACACAAACACGAGACTTTACTTTTTGACTACTAGTCTAAAATCTGATGTTATGCATACGCAAAATAATGCATAGTGGATTAAACGCTGAGATGTTTTCCAAGCTATTAACATACTTTTAACTCGGAACAACATGACTAAATAATTTTAAATACGAGAGAGTGAATTATGGTGCCAATCACGCCAAACAATATAAACATCGTTATTTATCAAAGTCTAAGATCGGTTAGAAAAATTATTAATATTAACTTAAACTGTAAATGAAATAAATTTAATAAATTATAAACCTCTATGATATTATATATATATATATATATATATGTTATACACACACAAACACACACATATATATGTATGTATGTATGTGTGTGTGTTTGCGTATGTATGTGCGTGTGTGCGTGTGTGCGTGTGTGCGCGGGTGTGTGTATGTGTGTGTGAGTGTGTTTGTGTATTTGTATACATTTTAAATATACATAGAAAAGCTATTCTATTATGCTGGCTATATAGTCTGATGACACCAACTGGCAATACCAGTTTTTTTTAGGTCGTACTGAGGTTTCCCGATATAATAAAGGGAAATATAGTAATAATGGCAATAAACCTTGGTTGGAATTTGTAAATATTTTAATGCGTGTTTCCACAAATCATGTATTTCTTAAGATTATAACCCGTATTACTGGGATACTACAGTCCGTAGTATCCATGAACATCGGGTAGATCATGTTCATCATTGATCGCTTCTTGTAGTGATGCATTAAAATAGTTGTAAATTACATCCAATACTTATCAGGTTGATTAAAAAGTAAGCACCATTTTGAACCATGAAGAATTTGTACTGGACTTTAGGAGAGTCTTAAACACATATAAATACATTTTTGCAATTGTCTGATAATACAGACAGACTTGCCCAAATACATCAATAAATTAACATTGATATATTTTTCACTGTTGTTACAATAAGCTGAAATGAACTGACAAAGCATGATATTAAACTTTAAAAAGACGTAAAACAGCTGAAACTACTCGTGATATCAACGAAAAGTTTGATGAGGAAATGACCATGAGACGTGAACCTCGAAGATCGCGAGCGTAGTAGATGGTCATATGTCATCGATAACGGTAAATTGCAGACCGTCATTGAGAAAGATCCACGTTAAACCACGCGAGCACTGACAAAAGAGCATCGAAGTAGCTAGAAAACCGCATGCAACCATTTGCATGCGATCGGAAAATCAAAACCGCGCGTCAAATGTGTACCAAACGATTTGAATGAAAATCAGAATATGCGCAGATATGAAATTTGCGCGTCGCTTTTTCTTTGTAACCAGACGGTAGAGATCTCGATCGCATTGTAAATTGCGATGAAAAGTGTTTGGACCAAAATGAAGCACTGAAAATCTTTTCTAAACCTGAGTTCTTCAAAAAGCAGGTTATGGTGAATGTTTGGTGGTATACAGTTGGATTCTGAAAAGCCAGAAAAAACATTGCTGCAGAACATATTGCCATGAAATTGCCAAAATGAACGAAAACCCGCTACCACTCCATCCTAGGCTGGTCAACAGAAGAGTGCTAATCATTCTTCATGACAATGCTCGACCATATATTTCACTAATGAATCTCCAGAATTTGAGGGAACGTGGATACGAAGTTCTTCCCCATCAGCTTATTCCCAAAATATTTCTCCGACTGACTATCACTTTTTCAAGAAGCTTGATGGTTTTCTGCATGAGAAGTTCAAAAACCAATCCGATGCTGAACGTGCGTTCGAAGAGTTGATCAGCTTAAGAACTCCAGCTTTACAGAACAAGATAGATAAAAGTGTTGGCAAAATATATCGATTGTTGGCAAAATGTATTGATGAATAAAATTTCCGCATTGTTGAAATATATTTTGATGAATTTCATGTTTCAAAACGTTGCTTATTTTTTTACTCAGTCTGATATTACTAATATTGTTAATATATCATTAGCACTGTAATGTCCAGCAGTATTTCACACGTCGCCTCGTTTTGAGTTGACACTCCGCTGCATTCGACTTATATATATATATATATATATATATATATTATATATATATATATATATATATATATATATATATATATATTATATATATATATGTATGTATGTATATATATATAGTTCAGCAAAATTTAGATTCAGATGGATATGTTTCTTAAGTTAAATGCACCAGAATTTGAGATAGTATTATCCATATAAATCAAATGGGGTGATTATAATCAAAATAAGCAACAACGATATCTAATGTAGTGTAGTACAATCGTTTCATGCTACATCAATTTTAAAATGTAGAGCAATCTTCAGCCACATATAGAATTTTTTTAATTTAATGGAAAATGCACATTTTTATGTTTATTTCATTTGCTAACATTATAAACATGGTGGATATATAGACAGAGAGGTTAATTTCATCATTATGAACATGGTAGTAGAAGGTCCTTCTCCATCTGTAGATTTTTTATCACTGAGTTCACTTTGTTATTTATATTTATCAATGGGGAGGGGTTTTCTTTATTTGGTTCAATGGAGACAAACAAGAATGTTTTCTATTTATAGATAGAGGAAGGGGTAGTACAAATGTCGAAGTCATAAATCCAACCCATTTTCAGGAATATAACTTAAGCGCATTTGAATGTATTTTAGCTAAAGTTAGTAGGCTGAAGCTAGTGGGGTAGGGAGAATAGAGACTACTAATGATCTAGAGATTTCTAATGTTCTCTACCATTTAACAGCTATAATTTCGCTTGTGAATTTTAAATAAATATCCTTTAGATAGTTTTACCGAAGGATTCCAATAAATTTTAGTATCTTATATAGTGATAGAAAATATAGAAATCATTTCCTATTTATATAAATATATATATATCAATTTCTATTAATATAGATTCATAGCTAGTAAATAGTGAATTATTTTATTAATGAGCTATATTAAAATATGCTAGACAAAATATTTATTAACTGTAAAAACAATTTATCAATTAGCACATATATCAGGAGTCTATAAGATATATTCAAATATAAGGGGAAGGAAAGTAATCAAGGTGAACTAAAAAATACACTAGATATATAGAATTTATGCAATCCTATATAGGAATATATCAAAAGATTCTAATTTCACTTTATTCAAATTATTTATATTATAAAATTTCTTAATAATCTATGCAAGTTAAATAAAAGCTAGTATGGTATATTAATTCCTTATTTGTTACAAAATATTAAGGTGGCAAAATGTATGCAGGATGTTCCTAGTTCAGAACAGCTATTCAATAAATTTATATTATACCTATGTTTCAAACTTTCATATTTCTCCATAGAACAAAGTTCACATCCATCCCTACTATATTCATAAGTCTGTGGCTTTCATATTATATCTCATTTTAGGTTAAATTCCATATTTTTTCTTTCAATTCCCAATTTTAATGGACAGCGTTGTGCAACTCGCCTTATGTTTATGCCTAAAATTTGAAAAATGATTGTTCAAACATTTCTTCAGGTCTATCGAAGATCAGAAATAAAGATAGCTATTATCTAAAGTCATTATTGTACATTGATAAATTATATTTTGAACCAAACACCTACCAGATACAGGACAACTTAATCTAATTCTACAATTACAACTGGGGGGATGATTCCTGATATTAGTATTATTTAGAAACAAGCTGTTTTCATTTTCCTTATTAGAGCTATTACTAGCATTAATGTTATTACCCTTATCTATAAATATATTGTTATGTATGTAAGGGTTGTTTGTTACAAATATTTTCTTTAGTTCCTCACTTTCAACATTTTAATTATTATCATTTATATTATTGATATTATTATTATTATTGTTTATATTAATGTTATTATTATTATTATTATTAATATTATCATTATTATAATTAATATTATTAATATTATTATTATTATTATTATTATTATTATTATTATTATTATCATTATTATTATTATTATTCAGTAGTTTTATTTTTATAGCGTGCTTTCACTTCACTACCGAGCGCAGCTCTGTGTACCTTAGGTATGTGCTGTAATTTGTTGTGATGCTCTGATGGTAGGATGTGTGCAGTGCCTAGTAGTGCAATTTTCTGTATGTTATATGTGTTCGTAAGTCCTGATGTTTTTGTTATGTATTTGTCTGAATATTTTTTTAACATGCCTAATGCACCCACTATGATAGGAATTGTTTCTGTTTAAAGATTCCACATTCTGGTTACCTCTATTTCCAGGTCTTTTTATTTTCAGAGTTTCTCCATTTCTTTTACAGACACGTTGTCATCTGCCGGTATTGATACATCAATTAGAAAGCATTTTGTTTCTTTATGATCTCTGACAACTATATCTGGTCTGTTGACCTTAATTTCTCTATCTCTGTGTATCGGCATATCCCAGAGTATGGTTGCTTTCTCGTTTTCTGTGACCTTTTCTGGTGTGTGCCTATACCATCTTTCTTATGTTGTTATTCCATAATGTTGGCATAGCTTCCAATGTATGTAGGTTCCAACTCTGTCATGTCTGAGAATATATTCCTTCTTAGCCAGGACTGGACAGCCAGAGATAATATGATTTATTGTTTCTTGTCCATCTCCACATATCCTGCAGTTACTTGTTATATTTCTTTTCATTACATGTTTTTGGTAATTTCTGGTGGGGAGGCTTTGGTCTTGTGCTGCAATTAAAAATCCCGCTGTCTCTCATTTGAGTCCTGAGCTTCTCAACCATTGCTGGGATTTTTCTCTGTCTATTTCGTTTGCGTTTAGTTTAGTCCAGTATTTACCATGAAGGGGCTTTTCTTGCCATCGTTTTATCGTGGTTCGTTGCTGTTCTATTTTTAGTTTGGATTTCATTTGTTTTATAGCTTTTGTTGTTTCTTCATCCTCCTCTTCTTCTTCTTCTTCTTCTTCTTCTTCTTCTTCTTCTTCTTCTTCTTCTTCTTCTTCTTCTTCTTCTTCTTCTTCTTCTTCTTCTTCTTCTTCTTCTTCTTCTTCTTCTTCTTCTTCTTCTTCTTCTTCATATTTATTAGTTGTAATGATTTCTTGTTTGTATTTGTCAGCTTCCTTAAATACCGAGAACAGTTTTTTGTTTTGCTCGTGTTTTGCCGCTATTTGTATCAGTTTTCCTTTCTTCTGAAGTAGATATTTTTGCAGTCCTATGGTGGTTATTTTATAGTAGTTTTCTAGCTGTATAAGGCCTCTACCACCTTCTATACGTTGTATAAATAGTCTTTCTATGTCAGATTTTGGGTGAAGCATCCTAGATTCTGTCATTATTTTTCTTGTTTTCCTATCTATTTTGGTCAGTTCATTTAGTGTCCAGTTAAGTATATTGTAGCTGTAACTTATAACTGGGACAGCTAAAGTGTTAATACTTTTATTATCTTGTTTTTAGCATTGAGCTCTGTTTTTAGTATTGATCTAACTCGTCTATAATATTCTTTTTTATTTTCTCTTTCATTTGTGTGTGTTGTGTCTTATCTCGTTCATGGATTCCTAAGTATTTGTAAATTTGGCTTTGGTCTAATACTTTTATTTCATTGGTTTTATCTAGTGTGATGTTGCTACTCTTAACTAGTTTTCCTCTTTTCATGGTGACTTTGGCGCATATTTCTAATCCAAATTTCATATCTATTTCTTTGGTAAATCCATGAACTGTCTTTAATAGTGTTTCCAGCTGTTTGTCATTTGCAGCGTATAGTTTTAGGTCATCCATATATAAAATGTGACTGATCGTTTTGCCGTAACATTTATATCTGCATCCAGTTCTATTTACCATATCAGAATAGAGGTGACAGTGCCAAGTAGAAAAGGAGTGGAGAGAGCGTGTCTCCCTGGAATATTCCTCTTCTAATGGGGATGGCTTTGGTTTTCATGAGTCCCTCTTTTGTTTGGAGGTGTAGGACTGTTTGCCATTTATTCATAGAGTACCCTATGAATTTTATAATTGTTTATTATTATTATTATTATCATTATTATTATTATTATTATCATTATTATTATCATCATCATCATCGTTATTATTATTATTATTATTATTATTATTATTATTATTATTGTTGTTGTTGTTGTTGTGTTGTTGCTATTTATAACATTTATGGCTAACTTAATATTTTATCTATTTAGTCTAGCTATTATGATACCCATATTTGGAAGAGCAATGTATTACATTCTCACTGATTTATTAGAAATTATTTTATAATATTTATGAAAATCAGGGAAGTTCGTTTCTAGTATGGACATAAATTTGCCGTATATGTTTCGGAATATTTAACCATACAGCATTTGCTTTTTTTGATTTTTTTTTATTTGAGTAAGGGTGGGAAAGATTAATGTTATCTATATCATTCAGAGATTGTTATACCATTTAATCTATATTTATATTTGTTAGGTTTTTTTATCAGTGGGAGAGATTTTTATATTATTACTTGTATTTATTTTATCTTGCTTAAACGTTTTATACTTATTTATGACCTGTTTGCCATTTCTATTTATTGTATCGGGTTTATATACTAGGTTATCTGTTTTGGTTGATTTATATATTTTTAAAGTTGAAGATTCTATATTATTTGAGTTACTTTCATTCAATTCTTCATTTGAAAGATTTATATTATCAAGATCTAGGAAGGTGATTTCCTGGTCATATTCTACTATCGATAAGGCAACATTGTAATGATGTGAGTGAGAATTAAAAATTTCATTGTTAGATGATAATTTTGAAATTCTTCTTGAAATATTTTTCATTATCGATTTCAGTATATTAAGGGGGTGATTTGATAAATTGTTTACGTATCTAGTAACATCACCATCTTTTCTGTATGGGTAATATAATTTTGAGTTTAAATCTAAAGTAACATCTAGAAAGTTAACTATATTAGTGTTATATTCATAAGTGATACCTAAGTTGAAATCTTTGAAAAATCAATTAACTTTCTTCCTTATTCTCCCAATTATCGATTTATTATTACTACGTACGATCAATAATGCATCATTCCCATATAAACCCCTTTGTAATTCGGGGATCTCTATATATGCATTTTAATATATATGTTCCTAATAATTAATTACCTCCGCAGAATATCTAGAGCCCATGGGTATATCAAAATTATTTGGGGTATCAGCTCTAGTAGACAAGTTTCCCTCAAATTCAATGATAGTTTTTCTAGCTAGTAAAATAATATCAATTTCTTCCCGAGTTATGAGAGAGAGCATTTTAGCATAAATTAGTAATTTATTTAAGAGAATAGGGGATAAGGGGATATACTAGAATAGTAGTTATTAATATCAAATTGGATGAATGAATATCAGCTATTATTATTTAAGGATTTAAACCAATTGATTACCTCATCAGTGTTAATCCATAATTTCAAGGAAAGGTTAGGGATTATATGGGGCAGAATATTGTCCAAAATAGATTTACTAAGTCGGCCACTATCTGACTTAGTTGGACATATAAATCTTACAGAAGGGTTCTCACAGAAATTTTTCTTGCGGTCTTGAACATTAATTTTAGGTTCACACGCTGTTAAAGTTTCTGTCCTGTCGGCTAAATCGTAGTAATTTTATATCTCAAGTTCAGTTCTTTTCTAATAAGTTTACTGTACGTTGGATAATCAAGTGTATATAGGTTTCCAGTTTTATCAGCCTAACTTTGATATGCCTAAGTGATATTCCTCAAAATGGGGATGGATTTATGGCGTCAACATTTGTGCTATTCCTTCGGCTATCTATGAATAGAAGCAATTCTTGTTTGTCTCCATTGAACAAAATAAAGAAACCCCCTCCCCATTCATAAATCTTAATAACAAAGTGAACTCTGTGATAAAATCTACAGATGGAGAAGGACCTTCTACTACCATGTTCCTAATGATGAAATTAACCTCACTGTCAATATATCTACCTTGTTTATAATGTTGCCAAATGAAATAAATATAAAAATGTGCATTGTCCATTAAATGTTTTAAAAAATCTATATATCGGTGAAGATTGTTCTACATTTTGAAACTGATGTAATATATACATTGTTTAATAAAATGAAGTAGCATGAAATGATTGTACTATACTTCCTTGGATATCCTTGTTGCTTAGTTTGAGTATACCGTTAGCTCCTACACGCATTTTTTTCTCTCATTTTTTCTCTCCTTGTTTCTTTTCTGTGTATCTTTCTGTCGAAGAGCGTAGGCTCAAAACGTAAAAGAATTGTTCTAATTCTATTCCTGAACGCCATACTAATACATATGTTTGTTTGTACTCCACCTGCCTTCGTCTTTTGTTTATTTTGGTAAACCTTCCCGTTATATATATATATATATATATATATATATATATATATATATATATATATATAATTCATAAATGAGGGCAATGGAAAAAAATTCTAATGCCAAATATGCCGAAACATTGGACGTATTGTCCATTAATCATATACTTTTTTCACAATACGCAAAAAAGGTCGACAGAAATTTCTAAGAAATTCCATTTTTACCATATCGGTCGGATTTCAGAGTTAGCTACTAAGAGCCCTCTCTTCGTCGGTGATACATGTGGCAAAAGAAATATATGAAATACCCATAGAAGAAGCAAATACTAAGTCACGGGCACAACTAAGTACCCCAAATACATCCAAAATAGAAGTACTCCAGCCCATTCGAGTCACGTGCGATTTGAACTGAGGCTCTCACAGATTGGGTTAGTTACTTCGGAAGTGAACGCTTAAATTTATATCAAATGTGAGGATAAAATTCTTTTCGAAAAAAAAAATTTTCTCGAAATAAAAATGATCACTGGCCAACATATTAAAAAATACCTTTAACGGTTAAGTTCATAAACAATTCATAAATGAGGGCAAAGGAAAAAAATTTCTAATGCCAAATATGCCGAAAAATTGGACATATTGTCCATTAACCATATAATTTTTTCACAATACGCACGCTACTCTTTGCCCTCATTTATGAATTGTTTATAAATTTAACCGTTAAAGGTATTTTTAATATGCTGGCCATTGATAAAATTTTTTCGAGAAAAATTTTTTCTTTTGGAAAAGAATTTTATCCTCACATTTTATATATATATATAATATATATATATATATAATTTTATCTATCTATCTATCTATCTATCTATCTATCTATTATATATATATATTATATATATATATATATATATATATATATATATATATATTATATATATATATATATCTTCTCTCTTCTTCCCGTCTGTCTTGATAGACAATGGGTCGCGCCAAGGGTGGGGCCTACTTTGATGATGAGCAGCGTCTGCTGTGACTGAGCAGTCCAATTCTAGAGTGGCAGTCCCTGGTACAGTTGCTGCACACGAACATCCATGGGTACGTGTGGGGTGTTGCTGCAGTTGTCCTGCTCCTGTCCCGCCTGTCCGACCACAGCTGTGCTCTCCTTTCCTCAGCCATGGAAACGCCTTTCCTCACTGTCCGACGCCAGGCAGAGCGGTCAGCAGCTGTTACCTCCCACGTGTCCACACAGATGTTGGCAGTCCTCAGGTCGCGCTTGCACACATCCCTGTATCGTAGCTGTGGACGTCCCTTGGGTCGGGATCCCGTGGTGAGTTCGCTGTACAGGTTGTCTTTAGGCATGCGACCGTCCTGCATGCGGCAGACGTGTCCGATTCAGCGCAGTCGTCTCCGCACGAGGAGGGCATGCATGCTTGGCATATTAGTCTGTTCTAGGATGACTCCGTTTGGCATATTTGAAATACGTCGAACATTTGAACATCACAATAAGTTTTAAAATTAATGAAATTTGTTTCTACTATTATTAATAATTGTGTCCAAGAGAGATATCGAGCTTGCAAAATGTTTTCAAATGAAGCATGAATTTTCATGTGGTCTTGGGTAAAATAGAAGTTACATTTGAAAAGCGATGAATAGCTTTGTTGAACCATGGTACGCTTCGTTTTCTGACTTTATTATCATCTTATAGTCATCTTATAATAATGACTTTCTGACTTTTATTACTACCTCAGTCCATCTAAATGTATATATTTGTCGTTACCTGTCATAAAAAAGCCTTTTCTTTATTTAAAATGTGCATTTTCGTTGATTTTTCATTTTTTACCCCTATATACATACATACATACATACATATATATATATATATATATACATATATAATATATAGATGTATATGTATATATATATATAATATATATATATATATATATATATATATATTATATATATATATATATATAATATATATATATATATCTATAACCATATCTATCTATCTATCTATCTATCTATCTATCTATCTATCTATATATATATATATATATATGTATTTTATATTAGAAGAAATAAGGTACTCAGGAATTCGGATGGTCTTATATTTGCAGATATTTATTTCTATAATACATGTTTTTATACATCATATAACTTATATGATATATCACGTATTAGCGCTTTCTCCCATTGTAGTGGGGGTTTTCAAATCGAACTATGTATTTGTGAAAACGTTTTGACCATTTTATTGTGATATAGAGTGTGTAGTGTTGGGAAGGGATGTAAGATAGTACAAGAGGTGTTGAAGGAGGAGAAAATGAGCGAGAGAGAAAGAGCATATGTGTGTGTGCGTGTGTGTACGTGTTTGTGCGTGTGTGTGTGTGGTCCTTCATCTGGTACAGCTTATTATAGAGATATTTTCAGCCATTCAATTTGTGGGATATCTTAGTTATGAACTATTTTTCCACATTCCTCCTGAAGGAGGTGTCATTCTTTGGACATTTGTAGAAGGGAAAGTTCTTAAATTTTCCTTCACATGTATCTAGATGTTTACTCGGTGGTACCTTGCGCAGTTCCTCTTGTCGGACATGTTGTCGGTGAATCGTGGCTTCTTGGCATAAAGAATTTTCAGTTTCACCTATGTAATCCTCCTTGCACGTGGGGCAGGTTATGCAGTATATTACGTTCTGCGATTTGCAGTTCATAACTGCATTCATTTTAAATATGTGACCACTTTTAAATTTCATTTTTTGCTTCCTTTTATGTATTTGTAGGTGGGGTTACTGCAGATCCCACATCTACCATCTCCGCACTCTTTTACAAAGAATTCAGTTTTAGTTTCTGATGAGAATTTCGCTCATGTTAGATGTTTCTTTAGGTTTTTGTCTTGTCGTCTACTGTTTTTTATGCAATATTTGTTTAGTATGTTTTCCATTTTGGGGCTTTGTAAAACTATTGGTAGGTTTGAATGTATGATTTGGAACATGTTGGTAACTCCAGGGTTGTGTGTGTTTATGAAAGGTATAATGTTTTCTTTGTTTTTTTTTGTTTTGGGTGTCCTGAGTTGTACGATGTTTAGTTTCATTGCTCTTGAGATTCCATTTTTATTAGTTTAAGGGGGTATTTTTGTTCTAGTAGGAAGTTTTTAAGTTCATCTAGTGTTATTAGGCGTGTTTGTGAGTCAGTTACTATGGTACATATGCGTCTTGCCATACTATATGAGATGTTTCTTTTTATGTGGGATGGGTGGCAGGAGTGGAAATTTAAATATTGGTGTGTGTCGGTTTTTTGTAGTGGATGTCTGTTGTGATGATGGTGTTGTGTATCTTGATGTTGATGTCTAGGAAGGGAAGTTCGTTGTGGCTGGTATCTATTGTAACGTTGATAGATGGCTGCAGCGTGTTGAGCATGTTGTGGAATGTTCGAAGGTCTTCTTCTGCTCTATTCCAAAAGATGAAGCAGTCATCGAGGTAGCGCTTCCAATTTTTCTTGATGTCTTCCCTGAAGTCGTGTTCGAAGACTTTCACTATTTCATCGTACAGTTTGTTTTCAAGGAAACTCATCACCAGGTTGGTATATGAAGGTGCGAATGTTGTAACCATAGCCGTGCCCTTTAACTGTCTGTATGTTTTGTTGTTGAGTGAGAATGTATTTTCCTCGAGTATTAATTGGGTGGCTAGGGTTATAAAGTCTGTCTTGAAACGTTCGTCTATGAGTTCCGTGTATTTTCCTACCGATTGTTTTATTGCTACCTAGGGTGTGTGGTATGTTCGTGTATATGTTTGTGGCATCGAAGCTTGTAAGTATGGTGTTTTTTGGAACTGTATTTGGAATGTGTGTCAGGACGTCTATGTCATTCCTTATGTAGCTTGGTATCTGTAGGCATAAAGGTTTGAGGAGTACATCTATGAAGTGGCTTAGTTGTTGTGTTGGTGCCTGTGGTCCTGCCACTATTGGCCTCATTCTGAGGCCTGCAGGCCTTTGTATTCTTATATAGTGGTTCCTCTGTTCCTTTATGGCTCTCTATATTTCAGAGCTTTTATGAAATTTAGGTAATCCATAGAAGTTGCTATCTTTGGTTATATATATATAATATATATATATATTATATATATATATATATATATATATATATTATATATATATATATATATATAATATATATATATATATATATATATATATATATATATATATATATATGTATATATATTTATATACATGTATATATGTTATGTGAGATAATAGTTTCACTTTTGACACGTAATACCGAAATAATCTTACGGATTATTCTGGGCTCACATTAGGCAGAAATTTCAAAATATTTTTGTACCTTGTCACTGCATTGCATTTACGTTGTGCATATGTAAAATTTGAATGAAATGCTTTTGGTGCTTCTCGAGTTTTTGTGATGCACATTCACAGACACACACACAGATTGAAGTGAATATATCAAAATATATATATTCCCCTTGTAATATTTGTCAATCCTACATGGGTCGAGAAGGCTGATTCGTTAATGCGTCTGGCATAATCCTTAGCTGTGCTTCGTACGTCTTCACGTTCCGAGTTCAAATTTTTCTGAGGTTGACGTTGTCTTTATCGTTTCTGGGTTGATATTTTAAGTACCGGTTGAGTTGTTGGGTCGATGTAACCGACTTACACAATCTCTCCGAACTTGCTGACATTTTACCAATATTTGGAATGAAGATTTTTACCCGACGCATATATTCGAGATAATTTAGAGGAATTCAGCGCATTTCCATAATAACCTATGGGTTTACGTTATCAACAAAACGCCGAAAAGATCCGATGAGAAACTATCAATTCAAGTGAAGAGTGATTCAGTCGATAGAAGTTGTTCGAGCCGATGTAATGTAAAAACATATTAGTGAAATACACATTAGTCAAAATGATGCGAAAACGGATGTAAACCGAAATCGCACACGAACGCAATCATCTTTTAAACTACTCGTATATTTATTTGCCACACATAAATTGAGCCTCATCATAAGGAAGTTGCTTTCTAAAGTAATGATTCAATCAGGATCTGCTTAATGCATTTGAATGACACTTAATTTTCTGATTCTATACCGGTTCTATACACCCAGTACACGGACAGGAAGTTAATGCATTTCAGGATTAATGTTAGCATATTTAAAGCCGTTTAGCAATAGCCGATTAGGTAATACAAAGTGCAACGTCTATTACGACCGTGCAGAAGAAACAACAGTGTCAGTGATAAAATTAAATCCATAGTTAAGATGTAAGTCAAATTACACATTCAAAAAAGATCAACTGGCATTAAAAATCCCATACAGCGAACTTACTTCCAAGATTGATAGTATATGTGTAAAAATAACATTAATATTCACGGAGCTTAAAACTACTAGGATGCAAAGGAAAAACAACTTTTGATGAATTTGAAGTACTAGTGGTGGCCTTCAAGAGGAGAAACTTATATAATGAAATGTAGACGATCCTTTAAGGAGTAATACACTTATTACGTACAAATGTAAATATGAATATATTGTATTAAAACTCTAAAATGCCTTTTATTTTGTTTAAAAAAAGATGAATTTGAGAACTAGGTTAGTGTCACTCGTTTTTAAAGCTTTCACGGTTAAAGGAAATAAATGATATTGGTTTCCAATTTTGGAACAAGGCAAGCAATTTTCGGTGGAAAGAATGTCAATGACATCTACCTCAATTATTGAGTAGTATTTATTTTGCCGTTAGCAAAGGAGATAAAAAGCCAAGTCGACCGCGGCGAATTTGCACTCAGATCATAAAGATGCATACTCAGATCATAAAATGCTGCTAAGCAGCTTTCCGATGAGCTAATTTTTCTGCCATCTCACCGCCTTTACAATATAAATAATAATAACAATTCACTGTAATAAAAGCTGATAGATAACTTATGGCTGCTACCTAACTCTCTCGTAATCTCTCGATATACGCTCATAAAAGGCAGTTTTACGTGGGGGTTTTAGAACGAATAACAGATGACTGAAAATTAGCATATATATATATATTGGGTTGTCCGGAAAGTTCATGCCGATTTATAGTGGCTTACGTTTCGACATATTTTAGAACATGGATGAGTCCATAAAATAGGATCTGACTACACCTCCATTTAGAACACAATTTAAGCTATCTTTTCGTGGAAGAAGTTTTATGTTCCTATAACCTGTGCTAATTCTGTAACCCTTTAAATTGGAAGATAAGAAAGTTCATTTTCGGCTCTTGATGCTTTTCTTTTCCGAAAAGGGAAAAATGCCTCACAAGCAACCAAAGAAATATGAGCTGTTTACGGTGACGTTTAATTATCCGAAAGAATTGTACGGAAGTGGTTCGCAAGGTTCCGAGATGAGATTGTAGCCTTATTGGTAAAGAGCGATCAGGTAGACAAATCACTACAGTTGATGACCAAATCAAGTCATTAATTGGGAATAACCCACATTGCACAACCCGAAAATTAGCAGAAAGACTCAACCTATCAAAATCCGTCGTTCAGGAGCATCTGGTAAAGTTTGGGTACACAAATTGCTACGATGTTTGGGTACGACATGAGTTGAGTGAGAAGACATGAGTTGAGTGAGAAGAACCTATATATATATATGTAACAGGTTGCTCTGCCGCATACCGAAAGAATTCGAAATAGCAGTCAAAGACTGTTTATTTCCATTTTCTACAAGTGGGGGCCCCCATATACGACATAACCCTGCAATTCACATACGTAAAATAGGAGGAGTAAATAAACGAAAACAATGCCTTACCGTTAATACCGGCGGGAACTTCTGTGGAACTTCTATTTGATGACGCCTGGTCAAAAGTGGAGGTTGGTGGCATTTGATAAATCTAACGAAGATGGTGCTGAAGAAAGACATAAGGCAATTTCTCACCTACGATCTAGAAACATGTTCACTATTAACGGTAAGGCATTGTTTTCGTTTATTTACACCTCCTATTTTGCGTATGTGAATTGCAGGGTTATGTCGTATATGGAGCTCCCACTTGTAGAAAATGGAAATAAACAGTCTTTGACTGCTATTTCTAACTCTTTCGGTATGCGGCAGAGCAACCTGTTGCCTGCCCTTTTGCATATATATAGTATATATACTGAACTCCACAGAAGTTCCCGCCGCTAAAGGTCATATTTACATACCGGTAAATAATTGTTGGTTGTCTGAAAATTATTTACCCTTATTATTATATTACTATATATATATATATATATATATATATATATATATATATATATATATATTAATATATATATATATATATATATATATAAAACACATTTTATTAATTCAATAATGAAACATTACATTATACCATTTACAAAAATTACATATTATAGAAAGATTAAATATAAGATAAAACATATAACAATGATTAATATGCAAAATAGTAAATAAAACGTATGTATTTGTTAAAATAACGACACGTGTTTCGTGGGTATATTTAAGAAATGATAATAGTAATAATAGTTGTAAAATCACTTCAATATAAATATACCCCCTCTATACAAACACACACACACACACACACACATATATATATATATATATATATATATATATATATATATATATATATGTATATATACACATTGTGTGTGCGCGTGCGCGCTTTCCGCGCGGGCTAATGATACAATTCCACTCTAGGCACAAGGCTCGAAATTTTGAATGAAGGAACTAGTCGATGCGAACGACCCCAGGCTGCAACTGGTACTTAATTTATCGACCACGAACGGATGAAAGGCCAAGTCGACCTCGGCGGAATTTGAACTTAGAACGTTAAGACAGACGAAAAACCGCTAAGATTTTCGGCCGGTTGCTAACGATTCAGCCAACTCATTACCTGAAGAATATAAATAATATTGACTAAATAATAATTATTCAGACGAGTAAAGAGCCGTTAGATAACATCAGACAGGTATCTAACTCTCTTGTAATTCCGAGATATACGTTCATTAACTGGAAATGGATTAAAGGCACA
Organism: Octopus sinensis; assembly: GCF_006345805.1. NCBI lineage: Eukaryota > Metazoa > Mollusca > Cephalopoda > Octopoda > Octopodidae > Octopus > Octopus sinensis. Next base: position 28,936,202 of record NC_043008.1, on the reverse strand, counting down.
GTCTAGGTGCAGGTGTTAGGACGAATAATAGAGTACTAAAAAGCAGCATACACACGCAGGCGCACGCACACAAACATGCATACATACACACACACACATATATGTATGTATATATATATATATATATAGGACGTATATATAAATGTATGTGTATGTGCGTGTGTGTGTACATGTATATATATTTTTGAACTGTTGCAGAGAAATAATGAAACCAAATTGAAAAGAGAGAAAATGGATTTGAACGGTGAGCTGAAATGTGTAGAGAGAAATTGCAGGACACTAATAGATTAGAGAAAATCCTCTATATAGTCTAAAGATTTAAAATTAATATCATTACTTTCAATAACATGACGAAGGATTGGGTGTTAATGGTTATATACTTTGCTTTACGCCTATTCTTGACACATCTCAACAGTTGAATGACTTGGTAATTAGCAGTAATTCACAGATGAATTCCTTTTAAATTGCAATGGATTTCGCTTCGGTATTCGCTAGCAAACATGCTTCAAGTTATAAAATACCATAAATCATGGTGTTAACTTATTTATTGCAGTTACTGCAGCCGAAACTATATGAACAGCATCAAAAGCAACAAATACAACAGAGGCAAGACAGAGGCAACCACGGTGGAGAAGACACATTAACTGTAAACGTAGAAGCATTAATATGTAATTCATTAACACGTACCTGCTTCGCTAAATACTGGAGTAGACTTGCCTGTAGATGAGTATGTGTACACTAATGTATATGTTTGTGTGTCTGCGCGGGTGCGTGTGTATGTATGTGTTGGTGTTCAATCAACTTAATCACTTTGCCGTCACATAAGTTGTAATATTATAACAAAAAAACTAAATCAGTTAGTACTTTTATTCAACTTATAATACATCAGAATTGCCTCCAACGTCGCCATAACCATTAGTCATAATGAAACACTTCCAGAGCATTTACTAATATTCGACAACTCCATCGCCGGAACAACAACCACAACCGAAACAGTGCTCACTTAATTCTTCTTCTTCATCATCATCATCATCATCATCATCATCATCATCATCATCATCATATCATCATCATCATCATCATCATCATCATCATTAACTTTGCCTCACTCATCTGTGTTTCTTTCCTTCAGGAAGATTCATCCAGAACTCTCGAGATAAGTAGATCCAGTTTTGTTCTGAGACATCCACACCATGCAGGTCTCTCAGGTTTTTGTGGGAGGATATAGAAGAACTGTGAGCCATTGATTCCCAAGCTGTTGCAGTATATGTTCCTGTATTCTGGATATAGGATATTTGGTACTACGCATTGGCATCACATCCTGCTAGTTATGTAACTCAGAAAGCCAAAGTTTGCCACGATATTTCCTATGAT
>NC_043008.1:28907328-28929828 GCF_006345805.1 Octopus sinensis | reverse complement strand
CGTAGAGTGCACTCATTCGCCACATCTTCATCAAATACCTCATTAATGTTTTAAGCTGTCTGAAACGCGTTGGTGCCACGACGAAACTCATATTCATAAACAACACGAATTTTTGAACTCTCCTTGAGTTCACAATAAATGATATACAAGAGTAAAACTCAAAGTATAATCAAACACCACGAATTACATTTATAAAAAGGATGATGTAATTCTTCAATGCTGTAAGAAAAAGAATTTTCAAGATAAAACTTTATAGTTAACGAGTGTCAAACTTGGTGCATAAGAAGATAGAACATTTCATTCTTAACGACCTGATATATATATATATATATATATATACATATATATATATATATATATATATAGGCGCCCCGTACCCACCTTATCATTAATGTGAGCACATATTCTTAATAATTGGTACGACTCTCTTTTTGTCTCCCTCTCTCTCTCATTTTTACTTGATCTGTCCCCCTCTCTCTCTCTCTCTCTCTCTCTCTTCTCTCTACTCATCCTCTTTTTCTCTTCTCTTTACCCTCCTATTTCTTTGTCTCGCTCTGCACTCACAGGTCATTCTTCGACACCCATCCCTTCTCCTCTCTGATCCCTTCTTTCTCTCTCTTCTCTCTCTTTGTTGCGTTTTGTCCCTCGTCTCTCTCTCTCTCTCTTCCTTTGCTCCTCTTTCTTTTCTTTTCCCTCTTCTCTGTCACGTGACTGTTGGCCGAAATCTGCCTTTCAGCTCCTGACCCTCGTCGTGTTAACATCGTTGTTTTTCGTCCGCCGCTATAAAGGCTTCTTCCAATGCGCCAGAGAAAAACTTTGTTTGCTTGTTATCAGTCGTAAGACACTTGTTGTTTTCACCGTTAATGCTTCTGTATTTCATGTTTCTGTATTCCATTATTGTTTTTTGTTTTTTTATATCTGTCCCTTTTGCTGTCCTGGTGTTCGTATGCATTCGATCCTTCTTCCAGGAAATCTACGCTTCCAGCTTAGTTTTTCTAATGCTCGTTGCTTAGTTTTTCTTGGAGGGCTGGCCGTGATCTAGTAATCTCAAGATTAATCAGCCGAAATTACTACGATGATCCGGTTCTTGACTGAAGACTGAGGGGTTCGAATGTCCTGTCCATGTTTATTGTGTCGTCTTCTAAGAGTTATACGTTCTTGTCCATGTTGTATTTTTATACATACCTTAATATATATATATATATATATAATATATATATATATATATATATATATATATATATATATATATATATATATATACATACTACACATACACAAATATACATATATATGTATGTAGATAAGGTGAGGCTCCAGCATGGCCGAAATCCTACCACAGAATCCATATTATAAAAAAAAAATAACTCATTCATGAATAACTAACTTTCATTTATATTGTCATACGCATTTGTTTTCTTTTCCTTAAGAAGTGCAATCATTGTTCTTATCATATAAGCAGTGTTTCTTGTCTGAAAAGCACAAAAAAGAATTGACCTCACAAATCCTTGTAATGAAAGGCACAATATCGTTGGGTATCTAAAGTATGATACATTCATCAACATGGTAATCTCAGATTTCTTTAACATGAAACTGTTTTTTTCCCCTCTAAAGGTTCGTCTGATTATTATAATGGAATGCACTCTCTTTATTGGGCAAACCTGTAGCTACGTGCAAAAGAACTAGTCTGCAAATGAAGACAACCAAGTGGATAGCCATGTTTCCATTATCAACACCTACCAACTGCTTCTCATACTACTTTTTAATCTCTAATATCTACTTAAATTACAATGGTTTATGTTTCTCGGATCTCGATAGACCGTGTACATTTTCATAGTTCCCTCTCACTTGTGTGTTTCCTCTTCCTCCATGTCAGGTACATCACCCAAAACCGCACTCACAACTGTAATGTTTCAACAGTTCAAGTTGAACTGTAACTGAACAGTCCCTGGTGGTATGTGAAGGTTTTATTCTAAACATAAAATTGATACATTTAAATTATTGTATTAACTTAAAGTGCATTATAGCCACACTATATCTTGATTAATTTCATTCATTGTCATCTTGCAAATGATATCAAAATCGATTATTCGATATGACACTTTCACAATGTAGACGAATTTCAAATTATTTGGATACGTAGTAGTAAATATATCAATTTCTTTTAACATATGTAAAAGACATTTCACAGGAGCAAATGAGATGGTTATATTAAACTTCAAAAGGAAAGTTACATATTTACGCAGTGGTAGAATGCTTTTATGCACTCTATTTAAAATGGTTGTCTGGATTATAATATATGTATTTTGTTATGCCAACAATATTTATGTTACTTGAGATTTCGAATCACAGTTGTTCAGAACTAAACATCGTGTAGCATTTTCTACTTTTTGAAATCGAGAAATTTGTAATTATATATTTCTCGCTATCAACATTAACCAGCCATATCATAATTTCACCCTTACGTCTATTTCCACTCTTTCATCCATTGAATTATTATCTAAGAGATCAATAATCTCCATGTTTATATTATACGATGTCATATAATCTTACATGAATTTTAAGATTGTTTATGTGTATCTTTGTGTATCCAATGGGCGCTAGAAAATTATTACCTCCAAGCATTTTTGAGTGAGCATTGGAGTCTTAAATGGATATAAATACTTTCAATCTGGACTCTCAGTCACATTGTAATCTTTGTTTTGCTGAGCAGTTTTAGCTGCAACACAATACTAAGAAATATAATAATATATTCTAGTATAACTAATTGGTTTCAGTTTAATATGAAGTCATTAATCAGGAAAACAAAATTAATATGTATACATTCCTGTCTAGACTTTGCTCTCATCTATTTGACTAAGGCCGAAGTATAGAAAGTTGCTGTTGTTTCCACCGAATTCTTATGAAAATATATTATCCGAGTGTGCGCATGAACTGAATATAATGTTGTTGTCCATGAGAATGAGACGTTTGTTCAATATCACCCTCTCTATTGCTGATATATAGATTGTTGAATGCATATTTCCATATTACAGGTATATTTATTGCCTATAATTTTCAACGATAAGTTCATGCCATTGAAAGAATTCTCTGAACACTTTCATCGTGAAAGAGCTCTATTGAAAATGTTTGGTTATTGTTCTAATTTCTGAAACTTTCACTGATATTTACTTACGTATTATTGCATTAGCAGCTGATTTCGAAAAACAGATTACATAGGAGACAATGCTGGTTGTTCAACTACATCACCTTCTGAGGTCAAATATTACGTTAGTTCTCCTGGACATTTCTTTCAGCGGGTTTGACTTTGAAGTCATAATATAAGTTAAGATACTAATACCTTCGCCCTATTTTCGTAAATTCTTTTTGAATGAAAAAGAAATATTGCACATTACCCAGTAACATAAGAAGTATATCTTAATATTATTTAAGATACATAATCTGATAGACAAGTAAAGTCAGATTTGATTTTGAATTTTTGTACCTCTTTGAAAAGGAATTCTGATCCTTCTAGATGGTTTGGGCATGCTTCGCAATTTGGTCGATTGCATTTTTTCACTTTTGCCTCCATTACTTTAGAAAATAATTTTGCCTTTTTGAGGGTTTTTTGTGATTTCGGATGTTTGTGGCTTTTAATGATATTATGTGTGTGTAAAACTTCCTTTAATTTGGGGTCCTCATGTAGCATTGCTAAAGTTTGGATGATGATGGTGAAGGCTTCTTTGTTTCTGGAGTTGTATGTGGGTATTACGGCAGTATTTTCGGGGAAGGTGTGTGACTGTATTGAACTTTTCTTAAGGTTGCTATGTTGATTTGGGTTGCACGTCTGATTCCATCCACTATGAATTGAATTTGGTAGTGTCTGTCAATTAGGGTTTTTGAGTTCTTGCAGTCTAAAGTCTCTCTGGTAATTTACGGGGACGTAAACACACAAGCATCAGTTATCAAGCGATGTTAGTGGGACAAACACAGACACACAAACATATACGTACATATATATATATATATATATATATATATATATATACGACGGGCTTCTACTAAATTCACACAAAGGGCCTTGGTCGGCCCGAGGCTATAGCAAAAGATACTTGCCCAAGGTGCCATGCAGTGGCACTGAACAAGGAACCATGTGGTTGGTGAGCAAGCTACTGTATTTCATTAAGATTTACCATAATAGCATTACAAAGAGTAGCTTGCGCGCTAGTCATAGACAATAATGCTGATCCAAAAATGATTAAGAGGGAAAACAGGAAGCGCCCGCCGACCCTCTAATTATCTAAAACATTGTTCTTTAAAAACGCATATACAGAGGTATTAACCGTCTTACAATTTAAAATGCAATATATTTGGAGTAATTGGAGGCGATAAACCTCTACAATCTTGCCCCGAATAAATTTCTTGCAACTTGCATGCATTGCTGCAACCGAAATCTGGGCCTCCAAAAATAATTCTATAATTCTCGTTTTTACACGAGTCAGTTATCAGATCACAGTACTCTCTTTCCAGCACCAGAGCAGCCACCTACGAAGGCCACTCTGGGCTGTCAATAAAATTCGGTTCCCTCACAACCCGACTATCCATATTCTCCACGAAACTGTTTATAGCTCCTCTCCTGAGAGAGCAGCACATATATTCTTCACCACTTTCACTGGAAGGGGCCTCAACGAACTCGCTCGGTGGCACACATCCCACTGACAAGGTTATCTTCTCCCCAACCTCCGGCGGCACACATACCACCTACGGAGTTTCGAGACATGCCGTCGCCGGCAATGCCCCGTTCTTCTTTTTACAATGGGAGGGTGGAGTTCCTCCGATATCTCCGGAGGACCCTCCCCCACCTCCGCCGTCTCAGGATCCATAGGTGGGCAGCCATTGTCCCCCTTCTTTCTTTTCTTCCCCTCTGTTTTTGAATAGGTTACCTCCTCCTCAAATGTTTCCTCCAGTGGGGGAGCAGGGGACACCTGTTGAATTAACTGTTCCAGGATCTTTGCCTGGTCCCGGTGACAGTTCTTCTTTCTGCGTTCCGGTTCCAGGAACAGGTGACACTTGGGGAGACGTCCCTCAACCATCACCGGGTACCTGGAATTGGCCATTGTTAAAAAAATCTGGTAAAACTAGATCATCGGCTGATTGGGTCCATAGGGTCAAAATTGCTTTTGACCCGACCCAATCGACCGCAGACAATAATTTTACATTTAAGAGCCTGGAAGGGCCGCCACCTAGGTCCCGCCTGATAATGTCTTTTATCCATTCGGCCTCTATACCTGGTGGCAGCCCACACGCCCAGGCTCTTGTCAATTCTCTACCGCCATAAGTAGGGAGAAACAAAATTTTCTCCCCTTCCAAAGGCACCCTCGCAAAATCACGAATTTCTGCAGGGGTGTCAAAAAGTACACACACAGTTCAATACTTCGCACCCTTGCGGATAAACTTAACAGTTGGCAGATAGTCTGCGAACTCCTCCTCAATTTCTTCCTCAGAGAAGACCTTGATGGTTCCAAGGACCCTGGAATTAATCCTTAACACCACCGTTCTCTCCGTATAATTTTTCACCCATTCTTTGGGGGCCAGAATTTGCCATTCCAAAGTGGGTTTCACCGTTGCCATGTTTATAGCCAAAACAAAAATATAAAATCCACAAACAAAAATCAAAATTTTCAGATGAAATTCTATAAAGGAACTTCAAAAAGATCAGAAAGACGGACAAGAGAAGAAAGACCGAAAGAAGGTAGTTCAAAATGGCAACACAAAATAATTCTGCTACTGGTAATCCAAACTGGTAGTCCTTCACAGCAGAAATGGTATTCCATCCAACTCCGGCTGTACACTACTCCTTTATGGTAAAAATTAACTTGAATGAGCACAAACACAGTGCCCTTTCAATTCAAGAAAATTTTCGGACGGGCACGTCTCCCGAAAATACACACAGTTCTCACTAAAATATGAGTCTTTTATTAAGACCACCGGTAAAGAAGTGCCTGGAACTCAGTGGAGACCCTTGTTCGAAACATTTTTAACCATGCGGACAACAGACTTCACTACCCCCCCCCCACCCAAACTACAAATGCTTTACCTGTGGTCGCACTTCAAATGTTCAATTTTTCCCGTCGAAAGATGTGACCTCCAGGTAGCATGAATAAATGCGAACTCGTTTGTAGTAAGGTAAGCAAGCTACTTACCAAATACCCATTCCTGTGCCTATATATATATATATAATCAACTAATGAGGGTGAGAAATTTGTATACTAATTTAATAGTACATCCATTTAACACCAAGTGGCTTAGTGCATATAAAACTTGGATTTCGATAAATTTTATACATAAATACAAGAGAGCAACCACTATGTGGTCTACTCTAGCACTAAAAATAGATCCGCTGGGCTTCAGCCACATAAGAAATGTTTCCGATGAATATTAGCACAACTACTGGCGCAGACAGGGCAAATAAACATAACAAAAATTCAAATTGGTTCGGGACATTTGTTTCGCTATTAATATATTAATAAATTATGTAATTTTACTCACATAATATACCTTTATTTGTAGCTCATCGGCCGAACCCATTCAGAATACAATTTACTCGACCGCACGCTACACTTTACGATCACAATAAACGCACGTGTGGTCCAGCCAATTGTATTCGCTGCTATAGTTTAAGTGCCCCTGTCATGGACCGCCAAAACTCACGGAAACAGATACTAAATCCACTATTAAATGTAGCATAGTTACAATCAACTAATGAGGGTGAGAAAGTTCTATACTAATTTAATAGTACATCCATTTAACACCAAGTGGCTTAGTGCATATAAAACCCGGATTTCGATTTGAATTTTTGTTATGTTTATTTGCCCTGTCTGCGCCAGTAGTTGTACTAATATTCATCGGAAACATTTTTTATGTGGCTGAAGCCCAGCGAATCTATTTTTAGTGCTAGAGTAGACCACATAGTGGTTGCTCTCTTATGTTTATATATATATATATATATATATATATATATATATATATATATATATATATACACATATATGTATATATATATATATATATATATATATATATATAATATATATATATATATATATATATATATATACGTATGTATATGTATATATATGCATATATATATACATATATATATATTTTAAACACTTTCGCCTTTTCGACATGTAGTACTAAGATCACATGGATGTGTGATAATTTCTTTTTTTAATCTTAACCTTTTTAAGAACTAATCTTTAAAAATATTCTATCTCTGATGAAAGAATTATGGTTACCAAAATCGAAAGAATAAGATTTTGCTTTGCGTACTCACTGAAACGCTCGTAAGATACCTTACATCATTATATTTATATTTCTTTCGTGAACCGCTTTATTTCGAGGACAATTTTAAATCGGTTTACTCTATTTAATTTTACTTCATACAAGGACTATTGTAAATCTCTTAAACATCTCCCCTGCTTGTGAATTTAATTTGATTTATTTTGTCCGATGTAATTTTCTGTATCAGTATTGTGATCCCCTAACCTTGGGATTATAATAAAAGAATTTTATTGTATTTCCAATTTGTATTCCCAATTTGAATATGTATTGGCCGGACTATATATATGTGGGGTATGTCACAATGTCTCTGTCTCTGTGAGTGTGTGTGTGAGTGTGTGTGTCTGTGTATGTATCTGTGTATGTAAAGCCAAAAATACATGCATGAAAACGCACATACAAACATAAATAAATACACTTAAACCCTCGACTATCACGGATGTTATGTTCCAGAACACCTCGCAATAGGTGAAAATCAGCAAAGTAGAAACAGTTCTGTAATGTATATTTAAAAAACATTATTCTTATCATTTGTATATATTAATTTTATTATAAATGCCAAACAGCACCTCTGAGAAATAAACGTAAGCTTAAATAATAGAACGCGATAGTTGAACTGCGATATAGCGAGAGATAAGAAAACAGAATGGGGTGAGTGAAATAAAAATTGACGTATTTTGAAAAAGAACTAATAAAACTTAAGGGAAAATATTTAAAATCAATAACGTGCGGGAAGACTTATTCATTTGATTGGGGAAATTAATATATTGAGGAAATCCAATTAGTCATGACATAACTGGGCACCTTTCAATGATCATCGTCGGTAGTGACGAATTCTCAAAAGGAATTTTATACGATTCTAATTTTTAATGAAACTAACATTCAAGCAGGCACCATCTATATTAATAAACGTCTTAGCAAATTGCAGGCTGTTGATTTCTTTCCTATTAGATTTCAATGAGTAAAACGCAAGAAAAAATATAACGTAAAGTTACCAAGAATTTGATTACCGTTTGAATACGAAGGAATTATTTTTAAGTCTAATTTTACAATAAGACTGAATAAATACACATATACATTCTCTCTCACAGATATATATGTATATATATATATATATATGTAAGTATGGTGTATGTGCATATAAGGAGAGAGAGGGTACTAGAGAATGTTAGAAGGAAAGATTGAGAGAGAAAGCAAGAGATGCAGAAAGAGGCACAGAGATAGATAGATAGATAGATAGATAGATATATAGATAGATAGATAGATAGATAGATATATAGATAGATAGATAGATAGACAGATAGATAGATAGGCTGATAGAGAGGTTGGGTTCTAGTAAGCTATGCAGCAATTTTATATTGTATCATGTTGGTGCACTTAGGTTAAATAGGTTGTGAATCCAATAATTGGATGTAGATCGAATAAATTTCAAACAAAATTAGTTTTTCTATTGTGATAATTTATTTTATTGTTTTAAAAAGAGAAGTCACACTGCATATTTAATTGTGTATTTAAATCGTTAAAATTTTTCACCGAAGTGTTCAATGATGGAAATGACATTTTGAGATTAATAACAGAATATACGATGTTCCAATACTTCCATTAACAAGTTGATAACTTTACACAAAGCCGCATTAATCCTCAGAGAAGAGAGGAGAACAAATACATGTGTGGTAAGAATATAAATGAATATGCATAGTTACAAAGGTTTACAGGAGTAGAAAATATGTTTGGTCATTGTAACCTAATTAATAAAAGTATAAAAAATGAAATTGTACACTTCATATCCACCTACATTTAAAGGCAGCATCACAATTGATAGCAATTTAACCTACTGAAGGATATGTCTGTGTAATGCAAAATAAAGTATTATACACAGAGAAGTGCAGTGTTGACACAAGTTCTCAAACAACAGATGCCATGCAATGGTGTAAATGCCTTCGGGAGTGGTTTTAGCTAACATAAAACTCATATGTATATCTACCAGCTTTAAGCACACCAGATATTAATGGACAAGATTACGTACCTGGCTTATCTGAAATAGAAAACTTCGATTGCGATTATTCACAGACACATAATGTTTTGCCGGGCGTCTTTCTACATTTAACTTCCATGTTCCTACAAAATATGGTGTGGCACTCGACAGAGACGGCCGTTGCATTCTCACTCATAATGAGATCAGTAAGTGAGAACAAATATTCGCTATAGGTAAGTAAGAAAACAATCTTCGCTATATGTTACAAGCATATTTTACAAGACGAGGTCACTCCCATTTGTTTACATAGATTATTGGAATGTGTTACAAAACTATCTAAACTAACAAGGAGAAAAATAGCATGCTATGTTATTTACACATGAGAGTGTTATATTTCAGTAAGGGAACGTAATATGTAGGTCCACTGCAAACTTAAGGACAATATTACTAGTATCAGTTGTAAAAACTCAAATTTACGCTTACAATTTTTTAAAAAATGCTTGTATTTTAGTATCATTTCTGTGTATATATATATGTGTGTGTGAGTGTATGTACATGTATGCATGTATATTTATAAAATAAAAACGATAATGGTGATGATGTTCATGACGACGACATGAACAATGGCAAATACAACAACAGCAGCAACAATAAAATTAATAATAATAATAATAATAATAATAATAATAATAATGATAATAATGATGATGATGAGGATGATGATAATTATCATAATAATTGTAATAATAATAATAACTAGCGAGACTCGTGGAATTTCCACGAACCGATTAATAGAATGTTGAGTAAATAATAAACTTTTTCTATATATGTGTATGTATGTATGTATGTATAAAAATAACTCATTGAAGAAAGGAGTAATTAATATCTCTAGATATATAATAGAATGAGATACTTAGGTAGTAAATACTAAAATTGCATATATTCACACGATTCTATTTACAAATACATAAAACTTAACTATCAATTCTATCCTTTTTTAACATACAATACTCATAGGCTGAGAAAATAAACAACACATAGAGATACTTGTAAGTGTCCACCATGTGAGCAAAGATTGCCAATACCAATGAGTCAGTGGTACTCCCCCCGCCAACATAGAACCAGGCCAGTTTCCTCCGATATTAACAGAGAAAACAATAGACCTATATATGTACAAAACTATATAATACATGCCACATATAGATAGTTTCCTCTTTTGAAAGATATTCATTTAATTTATGCATATATACATATAAACCAACGACACATAGCTAATGCAATCAAGGGTCTCCAGAATTGCTGAAAAGACTCCACTCCTTCAAGTCTGTACTTCTCGGTAGACTATGTTCTTAATTAAAGTTCGCTCTTTTCCTTCCTTCTCTGTGTGTTTTCATCACCTTAACCCGTAACCTGAGACTTTGCGAGCTCTAGAGTATGCCACATACAACTGCCCGTGATTGAACACTGGCTCAGTTAAGAACAATCCCACATTCTCAAATGTCTGCCCCTGTGACTTGTTAAAAGTCATGGTATATGACATACGGACAAGAAACTTGGTCTCACCAAGGTGAAAGGCAAGTTAGGGTCACTTGGAGCCAGCTTTTTCTGGGGATGACACGTCTGCCAATTAGTGAACTACTAATCAAGGAAGCCTCGATTGAATGTTGATGCATGGTCACCACTTCCAGTCTTCTACTATTGCATGTCTTTTCTGAATAGAAATGTTACGAAGAAGCATTACTATTGAGCCGGGTTTTAAACTCAATTTATGAGGAGGCATTCCTGATGGTGTCAAAGAGTTTAAAAATTCAAGTGGATACCGCTTGGCCTCGGCAGGATCATCTGTCAAGACTTTATCTGTACTATAATAGGTGCGACAGTCACCTGCAAGTTGTATAAAAACTTCTTCATTGATCAGAAGGCAGTCTGAGTTCTTAGGTGAAAGAATTACTCTGCTTTTCTCTTCCTCAAATGTATTATTGAAGATATCCTCCACCAGAAAGCATGAGATTTGAGGTACTTCTATGTCATCAACAGTAAGATTAGGATCTTATGGAGCTGTATATATTCCATTGCCAAGATGCAAGATCCATGCTGCACATTCTCTTTGATCTGCTGTTGTCCTGATGTTTTGGTTTAAACTATATTGGATGAAATTCGGCCATAGAAGAGAAATTTTAATACAGGTTTAAATAATTGCCTCACGAGTTCCTCTTGGCAATATTGGTAGGACTTGCCTAAAGTCTCCCCGCAAGAGCACAACTTAACCACCAAAAGAAAAAAAAAGCAGCAATGCCAATGATATCTCGCAAGGCTATATCAATCACAAGATGATCAAATCCAGGTTCCATTAATGATTTGCACAGTCTGAAATGACTGGAAAGTTACAAACGCTGGCCTCCGTAAGTGGGACAAGCAACTTCAACAATGTATGGATAGTCTTTCCATCTGACAGTAGTGTAGAGTCAATGTATGTCCAAGCACCACTGCACACAGTTGTTTCTCCGCTGATAAGAATCTATGGTATTAAAATATACAATTTTGCCACAATCTCCTGGTGCATCTATATAGAAACAGGAGTGGTTGGGCACCTCACATCTCCTATTCTTATCTACAGATTCAAGAAGATCATTAGCAGTCACTCTGTTCCTCAGTAAGTGTTGCAAAGCCTGGGTAATCGAGGTTTTCACGGTGTTTAAGCTACAGTATTCCAGTACGTTCAGGCAACCATATTGCTAAACAATTAATGTCATTCTCTATCAGAAATGCATCAGTTGAAAGCAGTGCCATGTTTTCTGCGTGTTCTACATTAAAACCTTGGTGCAAGAAGTCTTCAATCATAAATTCCTTGTAAGTGGTCCTCTGGTGAAAAGCATTTGCAGGGTTCATATACGTGCACAGGGCAGCAAGCATAACTCGCAAGTGTAAGAACATACTACAGGCAGCAGCTTTTAGCAATGCATATTGCAGTGTGTCATAGTTTCAGAGAATGCCATATCTCTGGCACGCTGCCTTAATGCTGCCAACAGTGCGCAAATCCTGAAAGCTCACAGCGCCTGAAACATGCGGCAACAATATTCACAAGTGAAATTCTTCTGTGTCTCTAGGGCTCACTGTATACATTATACTGATGATATTAGTATTTGCCTTGGTCTAATTAAAGACATAATGCAGCGGTATGTCAGGGTACAAGTATTTCCTGGCATCATCATCATGCTCATTCAGTTTGAACTATGCAGTGAGGGTAGTGTCGCGGCTCCTGTGCCTGAGCAGCTTGCTGAGCACTGCTTCTGTGAAAGTAAACTCTTTGTTGGTCTTCAAGATGTACTGAAAGTCTGTAGATAGTGTGAGATGCGTCATGTAGCTTGGACCCTGTCAATCCCCGCATAGCTTCTGGAGGAGAAACATATCGACAAGCAAGATAATTAGTAATTTCATCATGAGATTCGTAATGCCCACGAACTGCCAATGGGTTGTCTCTTAGTTCACCAGAAGCAAAGTCATATCCCATGTACACCTACTTGAAGATATATTTAATGCTTTTCACGGATGGACAAATTTCTACTTGAATGTGAGCTCTGTACCTTTTGAGCAGGTAGGCATTGTACAGCACAACGTTCCTATTGTCATGTGAGCGACGTCCAGCTTGAGTTGTGACGTCAGTATTGCGTGTTCTGTACTTTGGATGTAGTTCTTTGGGAATTTCTTTTGACATGAGCCATTTTCCATGGGAGGGGAAGGAGAATTATCTGTTCCGCAATGACCATGTATCATGCATATTTTTACTAAATCTTGCAAGACACGATCATCATTAGCATCAGGAGTTTCAGATGTCTCGATCCTATCTATGTCTTCGCTGTTTCTGAGCATGTCCTCATTTCTTAGATCTACCAACATGTGGCAGTGAGGAAAACCTCCCTTCTGAAACTCAATGGACAGGGCTATGAGCCACTGGCACCCACAAAATGTATCTATCTTTTATGTACCTCATAAGTTCAGCAATGTGTGACTTGTACTCACGGGGAACTAAATCTGACCTATTTTCAGATCTTTCATTTTGCTGTAGATTATCAACTATCTCAGGGCACTTCGGGTTTCAGGTGTGAGTGATGAACAAGTCTGGCTTAGAACAATTTTAAACACTTGACATGGCATCCTGAAAATATTGGTGCATATTCCTTGGACTGCCTGTGAATGAGGAAAGCTGTATTGTATGACTGGCACTCCTGGTTCAATATTCTCATCTGACCCTGTGTTCAAATGGTCCACCGATCTGTTGTACCTTTTCACTCGCATCTGGTTTTGATTGTTCCCTAGATATTGCAAACTTCGACATTGACATAGTCATCCACAAGATATTTTTGAAATAATTTTACAGCTCTGTGAATAACACTAAACCCAACCATGAATTCAAAACGATAGCTGTAGTATTGTTGCATTATCAGACGATTAAGCACACGCGTCCGGTATTTTATGACTTGTTGCATCTCATAATGCCATCCAAATTCCTCAGGGATAAACGGAATTGGGTAGATCATAGGGTTCAAGTGACATGACGTGTAAGATAGTTTTGGAGGAGGAGCATCTATGGGATACTCAATAATGTCTCTAATTTCAAGAGGGGCACCATTTTCTCCAACAAATACTGCTACTTTTTCATTGCTAGTGACGAAATTGTTGTGCCTGACATCGGACCATCTCCTGAAGCGTGACTCAAACGTCCGTATTGGCACATTGTCTCTTCTGGCCCTTTCCACTTCTTGTTCACCTGCAGGCATGTTCTTGTACAATTCTGCATAAGGATTACTTTGTTGGATAACACAATTTATTTTTTTCATAGTAACAGGGGAGCACTCAGAATTTTGAGGCGCATCCATCCAGTGCTACAGAGCTTCATCCGCATCTATGATGTATAACTGGCCGTATTGTGGTTGATCATTAGCAGATGCAGGTTTGTCATCGTGTGGTAAGTTTGGCCCTGAATGCGGAAGCAATACGGACCCCTTCCTGGAGGTGCTGCCAGTTAAACTCCAAACAACACAAAGGAGAGGGTCCACTTGTAATTTCTGCTATTTTTACGGAATGAAACGGACTCTTGATTGTTGCCCTCAAGTAGGTTTTTTTTTGTGTCTCTGGATATGGTTACAATTCAAGCACGTCCATTTTTCCATTGTGGGAACAACTGTTCTTTTCATTTCTAAACATAAGCGCACCGTAGTGTTACATATGATGTTCTTTTCTCCTTTGATAAATTATTCAAATTCTTTTATAATAGATCTGTTCAGCACTGGCCAATGTCTTCTCACACGCTGTCATTGCATATGATGTCTCCTTAAATTGTCAATTTCACCAGCATTCATATTTCGAACTCTTTTTCGATATCTTCTCTTTCGGTTTTGCTCATAAATAACCCAGTCATGTTGATTTATTTTCTCTACTCTTTGCTGAAACAAGTTTCTCTGCTGCTCGTGGTACTGTGCACACCGCTGTCCCTCCTTCATATTTTCTCTCCTTTCCTGAGATATGTGTATCTGATGCTCTTGGTATTGTGCACGCTGTTCCTCATTTATATTGTCCCTCCTTTGCTGTGATAAATTTCTCTGTTGCTCGTGGTACTATGCACGTTGTCCCTCATTAATATTTTCTCGTCTTATTTGTTGTCTCCACTTGTCTTGCTGCAGTTGTTCACCCTCCATTGACATTCGTCTCAGCTGCTGTGTTGCTTGTTTCTCTCTAGGATTTCCTACTTCTGCTATTCCTTAATCATCTGCCTGTAGAGCCTCAATCTTGCGTGAGCAGCTTCCAGTTTTTGCTGCCGGTTCATTTTGAATGCAGTCTATAAGCACAAAAGTAGCACAAGATAATATATATACAAAACACGACGAAAATATTGATAAAAATGAACTGTTATTGGCAATATTGATCTTCTGTGTTTTACTCACAAATTTAGACCCCTTTAATTTTGCTCAGATTCTTTACAATGTTGGTGAATTGGTGCAGTACTGAATTTTGCTTATTCTCAGGTAATTACGTTATCTCGTAAAAGAAGAATCTGATGTTATTTGAAAATAAAGGTTGAACATTTGGGAAATTTTAGCCCATCAACAGACAGTAAGGCATTAACAGCTTGTTACCATGAGAACCGCACTTTGCTTCTAGACCCGCAAACCCGCGCAAGTCAGTAGCAACCGCGATAAAAAAAACGACACATTTTGAGTAACATTTTATTTCAATTCAAATTTTGTTTTCTTTACTTATTTTATTAGATATGTATGGAGGCGCAATGGCCCAGTGGTTAGGGCAGCGGACTCGCGGTCGTAGGATCTCGAGTTCGATTCCCAGACAGGGCGTTGTGAGTGTTTATTGAGCGAAAACACCTAAAGCTCCACGAGGCTCCGGCAGGGATGGTGGTGATCCCTGCTGTACTCTATCACCACAAATTTCTCTCACTCTTACTTCCTGTTTCTGTTGTACCTGTATTTCAAAGGGCCAGCCTTGTCACTCTCTGTGTCACGCTGAATATCCCCGAGAACTACGTTAAGGGTACATGTGTCTGTGGAGTGCTGAGCCACTTGCACGTTAATTTCACGAGCAGGCTGTTCCGTTGATCGGATCAACCGGAACCATCGTCGTCGTAACTGACGGAGTGCTTCCAGATATGTATATCTGTCGGAAGCAAATATTTTGAATAACATTTGATGCCATTTCAAAATTTGTTTCATTAGATATATAGTTAAAAATCCCAACCCCGATTTACAGTTTACACACTTCTATACATGCATATATTGATATGTATAGATGTGCGTGTCTATCTATCTATCTATCTATTTATCTACTTTCTAGCTAGCTAGGTATCCATCTATCTGTCTAAAAACACACATAATATCACATGTTCACACACACACACACACGCACACACACACACACACGCACACACACACGCACACACACACCACACGCACACACACACGCACACACACACACACACACACACTATTACCACTCTCTCTCGTCCTCTATCTCCCTCTGACCCTTTCTCTCTCACTATCTCTCTGTTCCTCCTCTGTATAGAAAAGTAAAAGTAACATCAAAAAATTAATGTAGTTATTTCTCTTTGATTTACCAATGTGTCGATATATTTATGTATCTACTTGTGTTTCATTTCACAGAAGACAATTAGATAGATAAATACATCGACACATTGTTAAACCAAAGAGAAATAACTACAGTATATTTTCGCTGTGAGTTGTACTTTACGATACAGAGGAGGGACAGAGCGGCAGTGAGAGAGAAAGAGTCAGAGGAGGAGGATGGGGGAGAGTGAGAGTGGTGATAGAAAGTGTGTGCGAATGTGTGAACGTGTGACATTCTGTGTGTGCTCATAGATAGATAGAGACACATCTATAAATGTAAGTATAGATGTGTATAATTATGTCTCTATCTACATATCTATCTAGAAACACAGAATGTCACACGTTCATACACACTCACACTTACTATCACCACTCTCTCTCTCTCTCTCTCTCTCTCTCCATCTGCCTCTGCCTCTGACTCTTTCTTTCTCACTACCTCTCCTATATATTGAAAAGTAAATGTAATATTGAAAATTTACTGTTATTTCTCTTTGATATACTGATGTGTCGATGTATTTATGTGTCTGCTTGTCTTCTGTTTCACACACACACACACACACACACAATTTCTATCACCACTTTCTCTTTCCCCCTTTCACTCTGACCCTTTCTCTCTCACTACCTCTCTATCCCTCCTTTTATATATTATATGAAGAGCGTACTGACGGACGAACTAAGGGAGGAACAAGCAGAATTATATGACATGATAACAGTGCCCAGTAGAACTGTCAGGAAAGGCTTGCCTCCTTGGAAATGTTAAAATAATCAGGAAAGTATTAGATAGCTCAAAAGAACGAATAGCATGGTACCGTAAGCTGCAAGTAGTCAGCTCGCTACGCATGCAAGACTCTAGGAGCTCCGACAAAACCCCTGATAAAGAGAAAATAATGAAAAAAAAAGTATTATTATTATTAGAATGATGCAAGGCAGTGGTCCCCAGGGATTGTGATGTTAACTAATTGGTAGTGTTAACATACAGTTTTGTCTTGGATAGTCTGATGCAATACAAGTCACTGAGTCATGTATTCTGATCTAAACCGATTGGAAATGTTACGTACACGGTGAGGAAGCAAAACTTGGAAAATAATAGATAATTCACTAACTTTCTTATTTTACAACAATCAGCAACCTGAAGTAAATTTAATTTTAACACATATTTGTGGGTGTATAAAGAGACAACTTATTTAATATGGGTGCCTTCATTGACATCTACAGTTTTCACACGCCACCTGAGGGCGTTACAACTGTTCATGATGAAGTACTCAGACATGCTGTCCCACTCTTCCCTCAGAAATTACTTAAGATGATCAACACTTTGATGCGAAGTTCTGTTGGCAGATTGCTCGGATTTTCCCCATACGGCATAGTTGAGGAGGTTCAAGTCTGCGCTGGAAGGAGGACAGAAGTTGGAAGGCCAAAAGTCATACGAGTAGGAGCACCATCTTGGATCCACACGTAATTCCCGTTGGGATAATTAGACTTAGTAGTAGTAGTAGTAGTAGTAGTAGTAGTAGTAGTAGTAGTAGTAGTAGTAGTAGTAGTAGTAGTAGTAGCAGCAGCAGCAGTAGCAGCAGCAGTAGCAGCAGCAGCAGCAGATGCAACAGTAATGAGGACGGAAATGATGGAATACGAAGAAACATTGCAGTTCGCATGTTATTACGAGGATTGTCTGAGAATGATCCAAATCTGAGCCTAAATTTTTAATTAACTGACGTAGGTCTTTCAAGTTGAAAAATTTGTTTCAATGATCACATGTCTACGATAATTTATCTTGCTTTACCTTCTTCCTTCAAGGTAGATGATGGATTCATGGGGAAGGTGCGTCGCAGATTGTCTTACTTTCACAGAAGTGTTCAGTTTGTTTAAGATGACATTGACAAAAACAATATGTGAAGATGAGTGAAAATGATTGAGGAATGGAAATCCCCATTTATAACAAACCACTCTGTCCCAGACCATAACTACGATCAGCAGTAAGAGAAGACGAACTTGTTACAATGTGTATATTGCTACACAGAGTATGGTATATACTGGAAGGCTATTAGTATTGAAAAATGTGTGCGCCACCGCAGGTGATCCTCGACATGGAGTTGAGAAAGTTGGAAGTGTGTTCTGATTTCCTGCAGGAATTTGAAGGTAAGGATGGTAAGTTTTATTCCAACTAGTGGTATGTGATGAATGATGGGTGTACTTTTGTAAACCGACAATGGATGTTAGCCTAAGTAATAACATATTTGTTTCCAAAAGACTATGAATAATTTATTTGTTGAATCCCATAAATCTTATTGAGAAGAACACTGTTAGTTTAGAGTTATTCGATCCAGTAGAGGTTTGGAGACAAGAGACAGAACAAAATGGAAACACCTGTGTCTCAAAGATGCCCTACGTCAAGGAATGATCGACTTCAGGTCGATCCTTTACAGAGAGGTACCTTTGTTTTTATGAAGAAAACAGCAAACACAACATGTTGCCGTGTGCCTAAATTTGTCTAGATGAGATTACAGTTGTATAAACACACAGTGCACTGAGTGTCAAAATAAGGGTGTGTGTTATTTCAGTTTAGAAATGTTTAAGAAGCGGCCTTCTTGTATAGGTTTAAAGAATGGTGGAATGCGTATCACGAAGGAGAAACCAAGCCGAAAATTTGCATCTGACATTCCAACGTCATTCTAACTTGGTTTGAAATTTCTGCCCTCGATCTTTAGTGATATATTCGTTCTCTAATATAAAGTCCCTCTGCAAATTTACTTCACGATCTAGAGTGCTCAAATGTGCTAAATATTAAGTGGGGGCAATATTGTTTTGCGACTTACAACTTCGTTTCTTAAACCGAAATGATTCCGGTTTGATAAGCCACAGCATTTCCGATAAATGTATTATTATAAAGAAGACGAAGAACTTTGCTAACTTTAAAAATTGTGATAGATACAAAGAAGACGAAACGAATTCATAACACAGTTTAAGTTTGATGTTATTTCATATGCAAAGATTTTTTTTATATTCACCTGAATATTTATATTATTTAAATTTTAAAAATCTGAACTGCTATATGGAATGTTGTTGCCCTGCTTCACCCCATATGATCCATCGCTGCTTTTAGAAGTACGTAATATATCATAATCTTCTAGAGCTGTTGTATGGCCTGTTGTATGTCGCGCGTGCAGGGCAAGCTCTGCGGAAATTAATATTAAGAATGCTGGTAACTGTTCCTTTAACCACACCAATAATATTTATTGATTATTTTCTCACTATACCATGATATATCTCAAGTATCTGAAATATTATCAACGTTGTTTCGTCAAACGTTTCTTATTTGCTTCTATTGACACAAATGCATTTTGATTTGTCCACGTACTTGGTTTTCCTATAGATGTAGTAAATTGATATTTCTTTTTGTGCGTGAAAAAGATATTTAATCATATACATACGTACTCTCAATCAAATGTCCAAGAGATATAAATACATTTGATAGATACATCAACCAATAAATCATAGTTAATATTTACTATTACAGCTATCAATCAGAAAGAGATATCACCGACCATGTTTTTAAACGATAATAATAATTGTGACTGATATAATAAATACGTATTACTTGATGTTAATCAAAATTGAAAATGGTTTCGAACATTGATATACAATTACAGACATTGATATATAATTACATGCAGAAATAACATTATATATACCTAATCAAAATTTTACGAATTAAAATAGGGAAACTAAAGCCAAAGAAATATTGCAGAGATTCGTATGAGAATATGCCTAAAATGATTATATTTCCCCACATTTATTTACATTGAAATATCTGAAAAGCTGATAGGCAGAAAAGTTAAGAAGTTTAGAGTAATGATTGCGCTGTAGCCTCAGGCGGACGTGCTTCTTGTGAGAAAAGTTGGTTTAGAGAAACTGTATGACTTCCCCGATCATTAAATGTATATATGTATCTATCCGTCTCTCTCCCTTCTAATCTCTCTCTCGCTCGCAATATATTTCTATATAATATATTGGCTTCAAATTTTGGCACAAAACCAGCATAACATAATAGAAATAGTAAGGAAGGGTAAAAACGTCGAATACCAAGGAGATATCCATAATCCATGGGATTACATTTTAAGTCAAAGAAAGTCGCTTCCAGGAGTAATTTCCACTGGTTATGAGAGTTACATCCTACTTCAATTTCATTGGGGGAACTAGCGAGGGTAAGAGGTAGCAGAGTGAGTTTAATGAGATGGTCGATAGCACAGGGGTCAAAAGTTAGAGGGTAACGCCTATTTAATAGAGAACCATAAAAAAAGAATTGAGAAAGTTTACTAATGTGAACTCGTTTGAGGAAATCAATACATAAGTATATCAATGAAAGAATAAGTTGGGTAAAATCATGTTATTACTTATTGCTTATTAACAAAAACCTCATCCTAATACCCCTATGAAAAGTAGGGTGAGGACATAGTTAATCCTACAACTTAATATTTGAAAATAATGGCGTTGTTAAAGTCCGTTAAATCTATCAATAAAATACAAGACAAATAAAAAATTAAGGAATGAATTGTCTAAGGGGCTTTACCCAATGAATGGGCGATGAGTATTACCTACGGTTATGGGTACAGTATGTTGTTGAATATATCTGAGATATATATCAAATTTACAAGTATGTATATCGAATTTACTAGTCTGAACGAGAAAAATGAAGGATGAAGCAATGAATGCAAAAAAGAAACAAAACTGGATTCTATCGGAGGGAGTACATTATCGTATTAAAATGCAGAGAGAAATTATGCTCTAAAGTGAGGAAGTGTTATTTCGTTATGGATAGATCTGAGTTATACTTTCAAATTTACAAGTAATTTTCTGTAAATAGAAAAGCAAAAATTGAAATGAATAAATGAAAATGTATTCAGACTTATAGACTACAATTGAAGGTGGGTAAGTGTCCGTTCCCATTTGGGGGTATAGGGCGATAGTTAGACACTTAATATATTTTCAATTATACATAGGTGCAGAACGTATTCATATTAGGATATGATGAATATTAAGTGGTATCATAATTGTATAAGTATATCTACATATATAAAGGTGAAGTTGTGTGAGTGTCTGTCTCCTACGATTTAGATTCCTAACTACTCCCACATTTTGCGGTGCAGCTTAACCAAATTCGGGTATCTTATAGTCGTGATTCATATCGAGCCCGTCTGGGTATTAGCGCGCGTCTACAATGAGGCTACGATTTTAAAAATAATTTACCATAGTTTTTTTCCATTTTAACGCATATTTTTTCGTGTGTCGATGGCGGCGGAGTTGGCGTCCACGCTCACACCTGCACCTGTGTTGCTTCTCCCCCTTCTTCCCTCCCTCGTGAAGCTGTGGGGAAGGGAGTTTAAGGAAATCAACGTCGTAAAGCGTTGTCAAGGAGACCAGCGTTCATTTAGAACAACGACTTCATGGCTGGAAGTCGCCAAAACAGAAATCGCTAAAAAAGCTGAAACAGATCCACAAAAACGGCAAAAACCGCCACACAGGGTAGGTTTCCTGTGCAAACAATTTGCACAACCGAATGTTTTAGTTGTTGCACAAATCTTTATATATAAAAGTGAAGTTGTGTGTCTGTCTCCTACGATTTAGATTCTTAACTACTCCCATATTTTGCGGTGCAGTTTAACCAAAACCGGGTATCTTATAGTCGTGATTCATATCGAGCCCTTCTGGGTATTAGCGCGTGTCTACGATAAGTCTACGATTTTAAAAATAATTTACCATCATTTTTTCCATTTTAATGCATTTTTTTGCTATTATATAAGTAACTCTCTAAAAATGTCTACGATGAGTCAACGATTGAAAAAAAAATTACTATAATTTTTTTTCCATTTTTAATGCATTTTTTTGCTATTTTTTCGCTATAACTCTCTAAAAATGCTTTATAGTTATTTCCCTTACAAACCCGAGCAACGCCGGGCGATACTGCTAGTGAATTTATAAAATTGAAAATTATAGAATTAGTTACAGTTACACGGGGAATTATTCTGGCTAAGGTGGAGGCGAATACATAGAAATATAAGCTATACTGTCATAAGA
>NC_043008.1:28899828-28902328 GCF_006345805.1 Octopus sinensis | reverse complement strand
ACGTATTTTAATCCAAGCATTATATATAATTTTAAAACATATGTTTCTATGGATTTTTGTCTTATGAACCATGCTTGGCGTGATTTGAAGCATATTCATCAGGAATAAATTACATTTCTTGCTAGAGGAGATAAATGTTCCTCATTTAGAATATATATAAACCATATATTTCGTACCTTTGAAACAATATTTCTAGTTGTCTTCCACGATAGCCTCATTCTTTGCAATGAATTGATATCTTGTATATTAACTGAGAGAAATAGCCTTTTTGAATTTAGTGATCAGAAATCCTCATTAGTTTGTGGTTTTCGTTTTCTTAGTGTTGACGGTTAGTTTTTAATTAAATTACGATGGAATACGTTTCATTTGCTCCAATTGATATACATTCCCGCTCGTTCATAGCCCTATCAGAAAATTAGCTTCCAAATATTCATGACATATTTTGGAAGAAGGCCAGCAATTTTGGCGGAGGAGGTAAGTCGATTACTTCGACACCAGTACGAAAACGGAATGTAATTTATCGGCCCCGAAAGGTAGGTTGAGCTCAGTGGAATTTGCACTTAGAAAAGACGGACGAAATTCCCTTTTACCTAGTGCACTAATGATTTCAGCTGGCATGCCGCCTTCCAAATATTAAAGTATTAAAATGTTTTCTACAAGTTTGTCATATTCACGTTCTTTTGCGATAAGCTACTTTTAAAAATAGTTTAATTCAAAATTAGCTTCATTAAATACCAATATCGAAATTAGTTGCAGCTCTTTCTATATTGATAGAGCTGTAGATAAATCCCTAGTAACTGGGTGCAAATATCCGCTTCCTTATTTACATCAATTGATTTTTAATACAACATGCTACAAAGAGGTTTCTATGTAAAAAATCAATGTGAGTAGCGGTGATAGCTTTCCCGATAGCTTTCTTAGAATGCTTTCCGATACCATAGATTCCTTTCGTTGTTTTCCAGACACCTTGGCGTGTATATAACAGAAATATATAGATAAGAGTTTATGAGATGTTGCACAGATAATTCGTCAGTCGAATTCGAACAGAAAGTAATTACACATTTGTTATATATATTTTTTCACGTGTACGCTCACATGTATCACGTAATTTTTTACATAGCGTCAGTAAATAAATTAAGTTGAATGTTTCCTTAGGGAAAGCAGCTTTACCCAGGTGGGGTTGTTGTTAATTAAAGGGAGATAACAGAGAAATGTTTCCAGCATTACAAGTTAGGAATTAAACGTTAGTTCTGAAGCGCGCACACATGCACACATACGTACGCACCTATATGTATACAGGTATAAAGTAAAGCAGAGCATATTTAGTGCGCTATATGTATGTACGTATGCATGCGTATATATATGTGTACGTATTCATGTGTACATGTATATATAGATAGATAGTTTCTCCAAAGATATGAATAGCATAGAATCGAATAATTTGATGCATCCAATTAGGAATTATGGTAGCTCCCCTATTGACCTAAATCAGAACAAAATAATTCCAAGATAAGTTGAAAAATCTCAGGAAGTTATTAGTGATTTGCAGGGAACTTAAACACTTATTATCGCTCAGTATAAGCATTCATAAAACTGATATATTTAGTGGAAATTAAATAGATATATTTGGCGCAATCTCCTGATGTAGATACGTATCATAACAAAAAGCTATATTTTTGACATTAATCTGAAATTTAAACACATATAATTTATATTTCAATATAAGACGACAGTAGAAGGCCTTCAAATATAATGTTCTAGATTCTATTATTGTTTTTCTTCAAATTTTAAATCATAATATATTTTTTAATTTGATAACATCATTATTTTCAGATAAACCAAAGCAATTAAGTGGATCACATTAAAATTCAGTTGTTATTAAGGTTTCCTGTTATAGAAAATCCGAGTTCTGTTCTATTAAAATAACAGAAATAAACACAAAGATAGAAAGAGATTATTTTAATTATTCTTCCATTTCTTTTCACTTAGAATGGAGCAAATTAACTAAAATATTTTGAACTGAGATTTCGATATGTTTCGCAATATCTCTCTATTTAAAAGTCTTAGTAATTACAGTCGTCGTCAATTGAATTTTTACTCTAATAAATTTTACTTCAGATCGTCAATGCTACAGCTTCTCTCCTAATGCTTAACTCGTATATGATAACTATCTGTGTTAGCTATAATTATATATTGCACCAGTATACACTTGAAGGCCACAATTCATTTTAGTCTGATATTTCATTTAGTCTTATGAAAGACGAAGACATATCAACTCAACATCAATTGGTTAATTGTGGACATTACATAGCTGTTTCGAATTTCTGTCTGATCGAAAAACACTTGCTTTGATTCGTAATTCTGGGTGCATGTGCACTCACATTTGTAAGCATGCAGTTAAGTGACAATTATACCACTATATACCTTACAATGGAACATGAACTGTTATAAACTACGGTAAATTCCATACATGCTATGTAACTCAGCTACAATTCCTGCG
>NC_043008.1:28867328-28892328 GCF_006345805.1 Octopus sinensis | reverse complement strand
TCAATCACACGCAGATATATAAATTACATATGTATGTAATTTATATTTTAGGTATTAGAAATGACTTTCCGATCCTAATTAGTTTATGTTATATTTATTTTATTTACTTTCATAGTATTAGTAAACAAAGAAATTATTTCCTAATAGACACATCGATAGATCTAAAGAGATTGTTTATCGTAATGACAACACAATTGAATTCGTATTCAATTTCAGATTCTCGGTTATACGACCGTGTAATTTACATCTTTTTCTCTCTTTTTAAATACAATATTTGTTTATATATTGCACAGCAATAGTATCACAATCACCAGCGCCTGCAAACGTAGATTGGCAACGTTTGTTTGATTCGGTGATTCATTCTTCATTGAGTATGCATTAAAATATCTTATTGACTGTAGTCGTTAAGAAATAAATTTGCAATCTCAATGGAAGTATGTATGCCTGTGACACAACTTAGACTCAAATCTGTATTAGACTAGTATGAAGTGTGTATGTTAGTCCATAACAGGCGCCATGCAATGGTTTCGATGTTTTATACCTTATGACTAAGACATTTTCTCAATGAAGAACTGTAGTGGAATTGAAATTGTTATAGGAGGTAATATGTCTGAAAGATATTTGAACTGAACAGATGATTTGGTTATCCCACAACACTGCTTTGTGTGCCAACCATGTTTTTAATGATTATGAATTTAATGACGTATAAATTCCGTGTAAAATGAAGTCAATTGATATCGGTTTTCAACAAGTATCTTGTAATTCACACAAAACTAAACCTCGATCATCTCATGCATGAAATATACTACCATAATTTGTGGGTGTAATTTTCCAGGCATATAAAAATATCGAGAAAATAATGATACTCTCTCATGTCCAGTGCAAATACTCCACTTTAAATAAATTCAACTGGACTTTCAACTTTTCCCGAGATAATTTCGTATCAGTATGTAAAGCAATTATACGCAAGAGGACAGAATGGTTTTAGAGTCAATGCACAAAGTACAGCATACTAATTGATATACAGGAGAAATAATAGGAGATAGAAATTTTCTTCTCAAGCTTCAAAGAAATAATCAACTCTAATAATGTTAACATACCAAAAGTATATCCTCTTAATTTTATTCAAATACTACAAGTGTCGTCAACAAATGTAAGATATGGAATTTCATACCATGTTTCACGTTAAATTTAAGTTTAAATGATGAAAAATAACGTATAAGGGTACCTATATACCATCATTCCGAAACGTCCCTGTAATTAATTAGAAATCGATAAGAAACCTATATTAACAATTCTGATGACGTGATATGGAGTGTAATTAATCTACAGGAAAAATAAAATTGCGTCCCATTTTGCCTTCTAACAACGGCTTCACTCCATAAATTCTACAAATGTATGGAAGAAATTCTAATTCATTTTGAATGACTTCGAAATGCGCTACACTCAATATTCTCTTTCAATACATAACCATAAATGTTTAAGCAAGTATATTTTATTCTGCTGTGCCTAATGTCATGATTGAAATACTAAGAGATCTCAAGTGAATATCTCTTACCGCATTACATCTCACTGTCTCAGTGTTGCTCAGTCTGCTATGACGATTCAATATAATGTAAAAATACGGAGTTATATTCTAGACAAAAAGCACAAGCCAGTCTCTGATGTTGATTAAGTCTAATCGAGCAGCATATTAGCTCAGATCGTCTAGCAGAGCACATGCTAGATCTTTGAAAGTAATCAATATAGGAGTATGCTCTCGAAATTTATGTATTTTCTATTACCAAGGATATCTTTTTAAATTGGTTTGCATTTCTATGAAGCTGACCTGCCACGCAAAGGAGTATTTTCCAGGAACAAAACTTTGCAGAAGTATTTCATTTTGCACATTCGATGGACAAATATATTTTATCTTGTTTTCAATCGGATCTAATGTGCTTGCGCTTTATAATTCCTCTTCCTTGTAGCGGAAAAGACTCACAAATATCTGTGAAATGTACAGATTACAATATATTGAACGATGCACGCAAGAAATTTAAACTGCTTGGTAATAGATTAATTTATTTTTATTTAATCCACGATAGAAAAAAAACATCTATCAAAGCAACTGTCAGTGGCATGATAATAAATCTTTTAAATATTAGTTTCGAGGAAATTGCAAAAATTAGGAGGTATGGCAGTTATTTTATTGTTTATTTTTCTGTGAACTTACGTTTCAAATATTAGTGTCCTAGAAAGAGATTATGTAATAATATATCTGATGTTGTCTAAAGCTGAAATTTCATTTGCTTAACATCGTTATATACTAATTAATATTATTTTATGCTAAATTAGATACTGAAAATAGTACGGGTTGTTTTGTTTATCTAATCTAACATCTGTATTCTGATACCATATAGTATTCTGATACCATATAGTTTTCAGATAACGTGAGTGTTTAATGGGGAGAGACAACGTTTCAGATATATTCCGGCAAGATAAAAGCTATTTCTGATACACTATCGAATAAAAGCTCTCACTATCTCTTACGATGGTATCTTTCCTAGGGACTGTAAGTAATCTTGACAGAGAATACATAAACTGTATCTTTCACGGAAAAATCATGCATTATGACTTATTCCATACACAAGTTGCTAAGCTATTGCTCTATTCATCTAGCCCATCGTAGGTATTCTTAAGTATTCAACTCTGTAAACGGTGGCAATAGCGATTGTACATGAGATTTCCTTGGAATTATTTGAACTTGTGATGCAGAAAAAATCTATTTTTCACGATAATATCAACAAGGGAACAATTACATTTTAGGTACGTTTACATACATTGCTTAATATGAATATTTAGCGGACTTAAGTAACATAAAATAATTTAAGGAATCTAGCCATGAAACTATGAATGTCAAATTCATTTACATACGCATATGTATCTTCGTATATTTTTACCATGCATTCAGCAAATAATTAAGCACATCGGCATTACAGTTTTCTAATTTCTTTGAAATCCTTCTAAGTGGCATGTAAAAGTCATGCACTAAGCCTATTTCCCATACGTCAGTGCTTCTTGTCTGCAAAATATTCCTGTAGTTGCATTGATCCTTCTCTGGTTGCGTGTGTGTTGTTTTATATATTTATATATATATATATATATAAATATACGTGTGTGTATGTGTGCATATATATATATATATATATATATATATATATATATATATAATATAATATATATATATATATATATATACGTATATAATGAAGGAATACATGGTATAGTTGTCCACTTTATACAGATCAACCATGGAGTTTCAGGAAAATAAAATTAAGGAGAGAAGCAATTTCAGAGGTCGATGCATATATTCATTCAATCCATTTCAAATTATGGAAATTCTCCGCAATATACAATATGCATAGATGTGAGGTATGATTACAATTTATAAGTATATATAAACATATGAAGATTTATATATATATATAAAATTCATAAATATATTAAAAAATTATAAACATATAAAAATTATAAATATATAAACACAAATATAAATACATAGATGTATTTGCGAGGTCCCAATATTTGTATTAGAATCAATTAGGAGGGTAGATAACAAAGCTAGTATAAGATGATTAATAAAGAATCCTGAATAGTTACAAAATCTTACGTCCGTTTCAAGAAGATATAGGTTGGTATGGGTCGTTAACTCCAACTATGGCTAGAGTTAACTCACCCATGCCAACCTATATCTTCTTGAAACAGCCGTAAGATTATCTATACTTATATATACTTCTCTTATGAGAGTTAAGAGATTCAAAGAGTTGTTAAAATTTTAAGAGATATAAGAGGTTTGAGAATTAAAAAGAAACGAATATTTAGTCGAACCATGCTCTTCATGCGGATGATATAATTAAAATTGAATTCTTTATTTGGCACTAGGCATGAAACACAGAGGGGCCGGTACAAGGACAGACAGAGAGAGTACACGTGGGGAAAAGAAGAACGGCAGAAGATATATAATAATATTAATAATAATAATAATAATAATAATAATAATAATAATAATAATAATAATAATAATAATAAAAATAATAATAATAGTAATAATAATAATAATAATAATAATAATAATAATAATAATAATAAGGAAGACACCGGGAACGTTTAAGATGTAAGAAGGAGAAGACACCGGGGACGTTTAAGATGTAAGAAGGAGGAAGACACCGGGGACGTTTAAGATGTAAGAAGGAAAATACAGAGCTCCGAAATCTATCCACAAACATCGAAAACAAGGACACCCTATGGAGCCAAAGATTTACTAACAAAGAATTGGACTATATCCGAGTAAGTAATACGAATTGAAATTTATTACTATTTTCGAAACGAAATGATGTATTTTGACTCCATATTATCTCCACCTCTAATACAACACATGTAAACATGCGTGGAACAACACGATCATCCCCGACCTCAAACACCATGTACAAAGGAACTACGAAGAAATTAAATGCCACCGATACTATTCAACCCAAGAATAACAATCGAGCGGTACGTACATTAAACCTACAACAACAAATGTACGAAAAACTACACGTGCGAAATAATGTGACAACAGAAATAAACGGACCGGTACCCTACGAAAATGACGACCGTCAAAATAATGGGCCGGACGTTGTACCTCATGTCCCGCAATTAAAACAACAAAAGACGTAAATGGACACGTGAGGACTACATTTCTATCTTACACGCATACTTCACAGCAATGCTCTACCCACAAAATGAAAATACAACAACACATACATATAAAATATGGAAGGAAAATAATAGAGATATAGACTTGGATACAGCAATGAACCCTAATAAATTAGCTAACGTACGAAGATACATTCTCAAAGCCAAAAAAATATCAGAAATAGAAATAGAACATTTAAAAGAAAAAATACACCAGGAAAATGTAGATAGAAGCCACACAACAATGCCCAATAACATAAACACTGAAACTGTAAAACACGAAGACAAACGCAACATTCCCAACAAACACGATGTAAACAACGAAGGGGAGCCTAATGATTATGATAATATAGAAAATAAAATAATCAAAGAACTAAAAACCACAGAGTTCAAAATGGACCACCGACCATACCTCCAAGAATAAAAATAAACGCAATAACAACACCAATTATAAACAACATAAACCTAGCCGTCACTGAACTAGCCACTGAAACAAAAAAAAGTGATATCACTGAACTAAATGACTTGATATACGCAGCAGCCACTGCAGCCACAAAAGAAGCTGGATACTCACCCAAACCCGCCCAAACAGGAGTACCACCACCCAAACAAACCCTGTGGATAAATAACATCCAAAACAAAATAAAAAAAATGGAAAAGACCTGTCGATTCTTAATGAAATCAGCAAACAAGCAACGCTACTGAGCAACGAAAAGAGAACAAAAATGCACCGCAAATATAACATCAAAAGAAAAGCTGAAGCAAGATATCCTTGCCAAAGCTCAAAGGATCCGCCGGTACGAGAAACGCCAACGCTTCTTTGAACAGAACAAAAAGTTCAACTCCGACCCCAAAAAGTTCTACCAAGAACTGGGCAAAAATAAAATAGAAGTTACTGCAGCACCAACGGCAGAAGAATTGGAAGAATTCTGGAAAGAAATATGGTCGGCGAACGAACAGCCAAAAAAAAGGAGTATGAAAATAACAAACTCGGCATCTGAACAACTTTGGACCCCCATAACAACTGAAGAGGTCACCCAGGCACTGCAAAACTAAGCAACTGGAAGGCACCTGGGCATGACAAGATCCCCAACTTCTGGTTGAAATATCTAACAGGAATGCACAAAAAGCTGGCTGAAAACTTTAACAGCATACTAGCAGAGCCAGAGACAATGCCTGAATGGCTCACGAAGGGGAAAACCATCTTAATTCCCAAATCAAATGAAACAACAAAACCAGAAAACTACAGACCAATAACCTGCCTCCCTACTATGTTCAAGGCATTTACTGCAGTGATATCGCAAAGGCTGAACAAGCACCTGGACGAAAACAAACTATTTCCAGAAGAGCAGAAAGGATGCCGCAATGGCTCATATGGCTGTAAAGATCAACTAATGATTAATAAAGCCGTAACTGAAGACAGCCACAAAAAGAAGAAAGGCCTCAGTATGGCCTGGATTGACTACAAAAAGGCGTTTGATAGCTTCCCCCACACATGGATCCTCGAAACACTAGCCATTAACAAAGTAGCACCAACAATCATAAAATTCCTAGAGCACTCTATGAATAAATGGCAAACAGTCCTACACCTCCAAACAAAAGAGGGACTCATGAAAACCAAAGACTTCCCCATTAGAAGAGGAATATTCCAGGGAGACACGCTCTCTCCACTCCTTTTCTGCTTGGCACTGTCACCTCTATCTGATATGCTAAATAGAACTGGATCCGGATATAAATGTTACGGCAAAACGATCAGCCACCTTTTATATATGGATGACCTAAAACTATACGCTGCAAATGACAAAAAGCTGGAAACACTATTAAAGACAGTTCATGGATTTACCAAAGAAATAGATATGAAATTTGGATTAGAAATATGCGCCAAAGTAACCATGAAAAGAGGAAAACTAGTTAAGAGTAACAACATCACACTAGATAAAACCAATGAAATAAAAGAATTAGACCAAAGCCAAACTTACAAATACTTAGGAATCCATGAACTAGATAAGACACACACACACACAAATGAAAGAGAAAATAAAAAAAGAATATTATAGACGAGTTAGATCAATACTAAAAACAGAGCTCAATGCTAAAAACAAGATAATAGGTATCAACACTTTAGCTGTCCCAGTTATAAGTTACAGCTACAATATCCTTAACTGGACACGAAATGAAATGTCCAAAATAGATAGGAAAACAAGAAAAATACTGACAGGATCTAGGATGCATCACCCAAAATCTGACACAGAAATACTATATATACAACGTATAGAAGGTGGTAGAGGCCTCATACAGCTGGAAAACTACTATAAAATAACCACCATAGGACTGCAAAAATACCTACTTCAAAAGGAAGGAAAACTGATCCAGATAGCAGCAAAACACGAGCAAAACAAAAAACTGTACTCAGTATTTAAGGAAGCTGACAAATACAAACAAGAAATCATACCACCTAATAAACACAAAGAAGAAGAAGAAGATGATGAAGAAACAACAAAAGCTATAAAACAAATGAAATCCAAACTAAAAATAGAACAGCAACGAGCCATGATAAAACGATGGCAAGAAAAGCCCCTTCATGGTAAATACTGCACTAAACTAAACGCAAAAGAAATAGACAAAGAAAAATCCCAGCAATGGTTGAGAAGCTCAGGACTCAAAGCAGAAACAGAGGGATTTTTAATTGCAGCACAAGACCAAAGCCTCCCCACCAGAAATTACCAAAAACATGTAATGAAAAGAAATATTACAAGTAACTGCAGAATATGTGGAGATGGACAAGAAACAATAAATCATATTATCTCTAGCTGCCCAGTCCTGGCTAAGAAGGAATATATTCACAGACATGACAGAGTTGGAACCTACATACATTGGAAGCTATGCCAACATTATAGAATAACAACAGAAAAAAGATGGTATAGGCACACACCAGAAAAGGTCACAGAAAACGTGAAAGCAACCATACTCTGGGATATGCCGATACACACAGATAGAGAAATTAAGGCCAACAGACCAGATATAGTTGTCAGAGATCATGAAGAAAAAATGCTTTCTAATTGATGTATCAATACCGGCAGGTGACAACGTGACTCTAAAAGAAATGGAGAAACTCTCAAAATACAAAGACCTGGAAATAGAGGTAACTAGAATGTGGAACCTGAAAACAGAAACAATTCCTATCATAGTAGGTGCATTAGGCATGATAAAAAAAATATTCAGACAAATACATAACAAAAACACCAGGACTTACGTACACATATAACATACAGAAAATTGCGCTACTAGGCACTGCACACATCCTACGCAGAACACTTTCCATACAATAACCATCAGACATCACAACAAATCACAGCACATACCCAAGGCACACAGAGCTGCGCTCGGTAGTGAAGTGAAAGCACGCTATAAAAATAAAACTACTGAATAATAATAATAATAATAATAATAATAATAATAATAATAATAATAATAATAATAATAATAATAATAATAATAATAAGAAGAAGAAGAAGAAGAAGAAGAAGAAGAAGAAGAAGAAGAAGAAGAAGAAGAAGAAGAAGAAGATGAAGAAGAAAAGAGGAAAACTAGTTAAGAGTAGCAACATCACACTAGTTAAAACCAATGAAATAAAAGAATTAGACCAAAGCCAAACTTACAAATACTTAGGAATCCATGAACTAGATAAGACACAACACACACAAATGAAAGAGAAAAAAAAAGAATATTATAGACGAGTTAGATCAATACTAAAAACAGAGCTCAATGCTAAAAACAAGATAATAGGTATTAACACTTTAGCTGTCCCAGTTATAAGTTACAGCTACAATATCCTTAACCGGACACGAAATGAATTGACCAAAATAGATAGGAAAACAAGAAAAATAATGACAGGATCTAGGATGCATCACCCAAAATCTGACATAGAAAGACTATATATACAACGTATAGAAGGTGGTAGAGGCCTTATACAACGGGAAAACTACTATAAATAACAACCATAGGACTGCAAAAATATCTACTTCAGAAGGAAGGAAAACTGATACAAATAGCGGCGAAACACGAGCAAAACAAAAAAACTGTTCTCGGTATTTAAGGAAGCTGACAAATACAAACAAGAAATCATATCACATAATAAATAAGAAGAAGAAGAAGAGAAGAAGAAGAAGAAGAAGAAGAAGAAGAAGAAGAAGAAGAAGAAGAAGAAGAAGAAGAAGAAGAAGAAGAAGAAGAAGAAGAAGAAGAAGAAGAAGATGAAGAAACAACAAAAGCTATAAAACAAATGAAATCCAAACTAAAAATAGAACAGCAACGAACCATGATAAAACGATGGCAAGAAAAGCCCCTTCATGGTAAATACTGCACTAAACTAAACGCAAAAGAAATAGACAAAGAAAAATCCCAGCAATGGTTGAGAAGCTCAGGACTCAAAGCAGAAGCAGAGGGATTTTTAATTGCAGCACAAGACCAACGCCTCCCCACCAGAAATTACCAAAAACGTGTAATGAAAAGAAATATAACAAGTAACTGCAGAATATGTGGAGATGGACAAGAAACAATAAATCATATTATCTCTAGCTGCCCAGTCCTGGCGAAGAAGGAATATATTCACAGACATGACAGAGTTGGAACCTACATACATTGGAAGCTATGTCAACATTATGGAATAACAACAGAAAAAAAATGGTATAGGCACAGACCAGAAAAGGTCACAGAAAACGAGAAAGCAACCATACTCTGGGATATGCCGATACACACAGATAAAGAAATTAAGGCCAACAGGCCAGATATAGTTGCCAGAGATCATGAAGAAAAAAAATGCTTTCTAATTGATGTATCGATACCGGCAGATGACAATGTGTCTCTAAAAGAAATGGAGAAACTCTCAAAATACAAATACCTGGAAATAGAGGTAACTAGAATGTGGAATCTGAAAACAGAAACAATACCTATCATAGTAGGTGCATTAGGCATGATAAAAAAATATTCAGATAAATACATAACAAAAACACCAAGACTTACAAACACATATAACATACAGAAAATTGCACTACTAGGCACTACACATATCCTACGCAGAACACATTCCATACAGTAACCATCAGAGCATCACAACAAATCACAACACATACCCAAGGCACACAGAGCTGCGCTCGGTAGTGAAGTGAAAGCACACTATAAAAATAAAACTACTGAATAATAATAATAATAATAATAATATAATAATAATAATAATAATAATAATAATAATAATAATAATAATAATAATAATAATAATAATAATAATAATAATAATAATAATAATAATAATAATGATAATAATAATAAATGAGATATGCAAATGAAGGACCAAAGAAACGAACAGTATTAGATTAGAGGCTTCGCAAATCACTATGATAACATATATATATATATACATATATGCACATGTAGGTGAAAATTTTAAAATCGGAACTGTAATTGGAACGAAACAACAGATATATAAAGACAGTGATGAAGACACATAATAAAGGCGACGATCGCAGGAAGATAAAGATTCCATGACCTTCGGCAAATTCATTCATTTATTCCTTCATACGTACCACTTTTTGTTGTTGTTGTTCTCCTTCTTTTTCTTCTTCTTACCATTATTATTATTATTATTATTATTATTATTATTATTATTATTATTCTGTTTGACTTTTGCTTTATATTTGTACAAGTTGGCTCCAAGTCTCACCCAGAGACCTCAAGAGACAACAGGGTTGGAAGTTCATGTTGTTGTTATGCCTAGTGTGCCATATATTTGGGGGGTGGGGATGTTGTACTAATGAATGTCTAAAAAAAAAAAAGTTTTTTTTTTTTTTTTTTTTTAAACCGAAAATTATGGTTGTGTTAAACCTTGAGGTTACATAGAGAGTATTTTGCGTAGGATATGAGCAGTTCCCATGAGCACTATCTTTTGAATTTCTGCCATTTTTGGGTTTCCTGGTATCTGAGTTAGGTAGCTATCAGCCCCTTTTGCTATCATTCCCAGGGCACCTATGACAACAGGTATTGTTTTAGTCTTCAGCTTCCACATTTTGCTGATTTCTAGTTCAAGATCTTTATATTTGCTCAGTTTTTGGTAGGTCCTGACAGATACGTTTATATCGATTGGGACAGTCATATCAATGAGGAGGCATGTTCTTTGTTTGAAGTCTTTCAATATGATGTCTGGCCTATTTGCATCTATCTTCCTGTCAGTTTGAATGGTGAAGTTCCAGAGGAGTGAGATGTGGTCATTTTCAAGAACTGGGGGTGGTTTGTGTTCCCACCAGTTTTTTTCATGGGGCAAATCCAGGTTTTTACAGATTACCCAGTGAATATATTGTGCAGCTCTATCGTGCCTGTTGAGATACTCTGTAGGCGCTAGAAGACTGCACTTGGAGACCACATGGTCAATAGTTTCATTTTGTTGCTTGCATACACGACACGTTGGACTGCTTCTGATCTTTAATATGTTGGCCTGGTAGTTTCTTGTTGGTAGGCATTGATCTTGAGCTGCTATGATAAACCCCTCTGTTTCAGATTTTAAGCCAGAGGCCATTAGCCATTGATGGGTCAGGGCTTTGTCGATATCTGCATTATTCGCTCTCTTTGGGTATTTGCCGTAGAGAGGTTTTTCTTGCCATTTATTATTCAGAATATCTAAGGCCGCAGTTTTGGCACGGGTTTTCATGCGCCTAACTTTTTCTGTGCTTGTTTCTTGTATGTCTATCTCTAATTCCGAAATTGGTTGTATTCGGAATTCACTTAGATATTCCTTTGCCTGTTTTGTGACTGAGTATGATGCTTTCTTGTTTTCATGTTTTGAGACAAGTTTTAACATCCAGTCCTCAGAGTTTTTCAGGTAGGTGTCTAGGCCAATTGTAGCAATCTTCATTGTTATTGCCAGTTGCAAAAGACCACAGCCTCCCTCTTTTCTTGGCAGATAGAGTCGTTCTGTATCTGCCTTAGGGTGGTGCATTCTATGCATTGTCAACAGTTTCCTTATTTTTCTGTCGAGCTGACATATTTCAGTAATTGACCAGTTAACAATATTGAAACTGTAAGTCACGACTGGTATAGCTAATGCATTGATTGCTTCGATCCTGTTTCTTGCATTCAGCTCTGTCTTGAGTATTGCTCTCACTCTTCGCTAGCATTCTCTCCTGATCCTTTGCTTCATCTCTGAATGCCTTATTCCGTTCCCTTCAATTACCCCTAGGTACTTGTAGCTCTCCGCTGGGTCTAGTTCTTTTATGACATTCTGTTGGTCAAGGTTAACGTTAGATGTTTCTGTCATTTTTCCTTTGATAAAGGTAGCCTTTGCACATTTATCGAGGCCGAAATGCATTCTGATGTCGTCACTGAATTGTTTGACTATCGCTAGTAAGCCCTTGAGTTGTTGATAATTTTTTGCAAAAAGCTTTAAATCATCCATGTAAACGAGATGATTTATATTTTTATCAAACATTTTATACCCGTACTGCGCGTCATTGAGCAGCTTCGAGAGAGGTATTAAGGATAAACAAAAGAGGAGTGGTGACAGTGAGTCACCCTGGAAAATGCCACACGAAAATTTTACATCACCAGCATTTAGGGATTCACTGTCACTGTTCAGAGTTAGTGTGGTTCTCCATTATCTCATACTTACAGTCAAGAAGTTTCGCAGAGTTGGTGCTATCTTATACATTTCAAGGCATTTCCTAATCCAGCTATGTGGTAGGCTATCAAAAGCCTTTTTATAGTCTATCCAGGCTATTGATAAGTTTTTGTGTCGTTTGTGACAATCTTCTAAGATCATCTTATTGATGAGTAGTTGGTCTTTACAGCCGTAGGATCCACGTTTACATCCTTTCTGTTCATTAGGGAATATGCTGCTGTCTGTTAAAAAACTATAGGTATATTCCGTCAGGACAGATGTTAGAGTTTTGTACATAGTTGTTAAGCAGGTTATGGTCTATAGTTTTTTGGTTCATTTGTTTCTTCACTTTTTGAAGCAGGAATGTTAACCCATTAACTAGCCAAGGAGGCATCCTACTAGGGTGTTGCAGAACATCATTGTACAGTTATGTTAGCAGTTCATGGCTCTCTGGGAAGGCATTCAGCCAGAAGTTAGGAATTTTATCCTTTCCTGGAGACTTCCATTTGCTTGACCTCCTGAGAGCAGATCTTATATCTTCTACCTTGACACCCTCCCACTTTTGCTCTTCTAAGGGTCCAGTTCTGTAGATATTCTGTCAATCCAGGGGGCCTTTTCGTTGTGTGTTTTTTCTTCTGCCCAGATTTTATTCCAAAATCTCTGCACTTCTTCTTTTGATGGTGCAGACCCTGCAGTAAACGCTGTTTTTCCTATAAAAATTCTTGGTGTTATTTTTGAACATGTTGTTGTCCTTGAAAAATCTAACACGCTTTTCATACCTCGCTATGCGGGTAGCTTTGGCAGATACCTTTTGTTTGATGGTTTCTATGGTGGCATCAATATCAAGTATAGTTTTCATATTGTATTTTTTCAGTAATTTTTGTGTTTTTGTAGGTTTGGTAGTCTTGTGAGCCTTAAGGTTTTTCAAATATACAATGTCAGATCTAAATACTTTAATTTGTTGTTGCAGACGCTCTTGCCAAGAAGGCTTTTTGTGGGACTGTTGCCGTTTTCTAATCTTTACACCACATAGGATCGTTGAGATTTTCGCGGATGCATAGTATAGGTGGTTGAGGTTTGTGATATCAACATCATTCACTGAAATTATATCCTTAAGTGCAAGCCGGATTTTACCAATTATTTTCATGTTTTGGTTAGAGTTGCGGATTTTAGGAAGTGTATCACGCTCATCCATGCTGGTTTCTTTAATTTTCAGCCATTCAATCATGATTTGATTTTTTAGCTCATGTAGTTCTGTTGGGTCAATATTTGTGTGACTTTCTTTATCTATTTGATGCTCATCTGTCTTAGTGTTTATGATTGGTTCAGGGCGTATTTCACTTTGCCTATCACTTATACTAACTTTTCAATCCTCTCTTCGTTTTTATCCGCCCTGGGCTGGTCTATAATCATTTCTCTGTATAATCTTCTCTAGCTGCAGCTTCGTTCATTTTATCCGATATTGCTTGTCTAACCTGATCAATCTCTACTTCAGTCAGTAATTTCTTTTTTATAATGTTTCTTCTAACATTGGCAAGCTTGTTACTGTCTATGTAGGGTCTTACTTCAGGGTGTTTCTGTCTCCAGTTTAAGTATGCTTGTACAGTGCTAGACTTATCTGTGGGGAAATATATGGCATGGTAGAAGGCCTCGAGAACTTCTTTATTATCTTCCCTAGACCATTTTTCCTTCTTTTTCTTTTGATTATTTGGTGATGAGCATGGATGGCCATCTGTTGGAATATTCCGGTTGTGGGGTTCGTCCAGCTCCTGTGTGTTGGGAAGATTTGATCCAGTAACTGATTTTTCAATCAGGATTTGGTTCAATTTTCGGGTACGTGGTCTTTTGTAATCCGCGCAATGACCAATGCGGTTTATTGTTTGATTTGTTGACCTTGAAGCATGACGAGCATCCATTCTTATATTAGGAGATGGATCTGTCAGTTTAGGGTTCACTACATGTAAGCATTGCTCATAGCGCCGCTTCTTAAGACTAGCAGATCTATATTCGTCTGTATTTTTTTTGTTGATAGTTTTATCTCCGGACATTTTTTTTTCCTCCTTTCCTCCTCTTCCTTTCTTCAAGGCTTACTGTGTCTGTATTAGTTCGAAATAATGAGAATAAAATACGGAGAAGGAAACGAAAAGAAAGGGAAAAAGACGGGATCTGTCAGTTATTATTGTTATTACTATCATCTTCCCCACCATCACCATCATCAGCAACATCACCATCACCATCATCATCTTCAATGTGTAGCCACAGCCACCATCAACACTCCATTGTGTTGGAGAATGGGTGGTTAAAGAATTCATGTTCTTTGGGTCTATAAATAGCCACGGTAGATGGTGGAGACAAAGGACGTTAATGGTCAGTAAAAGGTCAAACTGTTTACGTTTATTTATTATTTATTTTTTTTTTCTTCTCCCGTTCTCTTTTCTTCTTCCACATGCATATGTATATGTATATACATGTATATTCACTCACACATATTATCTGATGTTTTCGTCGAAGATTTTTTTTTTTTCTTTTTTAAATAACTTTCTGAGTTCAATGTTATGTATATTTTTTAAATTTCTGAATTCAGTTGTATGTATATAGTAGTAGGTGCTTAATTCCATAACTTTTTATCGTGCATTTAATTGTGTTGTTACAATAAAAGGTAATTTAAAAGGCAATTTTACACATTCTTATAGTCATGAGAGACGACTAAATGTAAATGTTCACACAGAATTGGAGATATTTATGTTTCTAATTTTTCTTGTTAGGTGTACGTTTGTATGAGCCGTAGATATGTAAGTTTTTTTTTTTTACTTATTTTGAGGGTAATTCAAATTACTTACAGAAAACAGTAGATCTTCCAGTTTTCTACAGTTGACCTGCTGGGTTCGCTGTTGCCAGTTCAGAGCATCGTAAAAATACGTCCATCCTCTGTCACGTCCAGCCGCCTTCCTTATTATTATTATTATTATTATTATTATTATTATTATTATATTATTATTATTATTATTATTATTATCATTATTATTATTATTATTATTATTATTATATTATTATTATTTTATTCTTTTACTTTTTCCAGTCATTTGACTACGGCCATGCTGGAGCACCGCCTTTACACGATCACATCGACCCCAGGACTTATTTTTTGTAAGCCTAGTACTCATTCTATTGGTGTCTTGCCGAACCGCTATGTTACGGGGACGTAAATACACCAGAATCGGTTCTCAAGCGATGGCCGGGGTATGAACAGGCACAAATACAAACACACACACACACACACACACACACACACACATACATACACACACACACATATATATATATTTATACACCACGGGCTTCTTTCAGTTTCCGTCTACCAAATCCGCTCAGAAGGCTTTGGTCGGCCCGAGGCTATAGTAGAAAATACTTGCCCAAGTTGCCACGCAATGTGACTGAATCTGGAACCATGGGGTTGGTAAACAAGCTACTTACCACGCATCCACTGCTGCACCTGATTATTATTATTATTTTGAGAAACAAAAACATTTTAAAACGAAAAACATT
The DNA here is from genome assembly GCF_006345805.1 of Octopus sinensis. Lineage (NCBI taxonomy): Eukaryota > Metazoa > Mollusca > Cephalopoda > Octopoda > Octopodidae > Octopus > Octopus sinensis. The sequence goes on along the minus strand of NC_043008.1, from coordinate 28,876,424 downwards.
GCAAATTATTCATCATAAAAAGTTATGCCACTGTAGACAACACGTTTGAAGCCTGACCAGATGTAGTTTAATATTTATAAGTTTATAAGACATTTCGTAGAATCAGCCTTTGTGAATACTAACTATTTTATACAAATCATATTAAACTTACATTCGATACAATGGAAATGAAATCCGATATCAATTATTCTTTAATTTATTCCGCATTAGGAAATTATCAAAATTCATTTCGATACCTAAAGGATGAGATTAAAATATATATCTCTAATTATATATTTGTTATGTAACTGTAATCTTGTTTGCATAAATAGCTACATGCTTACCTGTATACATGCATGCATGCATCCATTCATCCATCCATACATATATACTTGATTACATACATATATGCATGCATACATATTTATGCACGCGAGTGTATGAATGAGTATTCACACAAATAAACATATACAGAGGCAGACAGAGCGGAAAATATGAAAATATTTAGATAGATAAATATCCAGATAAATGGATATAAAGAAAAGCACACCGGTAGATAGAGAGATATATTCGTTTGTGTTTTAAGTGATTTACTGAATATTTACTACCACAACTGTGTATTCTGCTATCTATATCTTGTAGCAACAGCCTTAGAGATGATTGTTCTTATTATTATCTATTGTAGTTAGCAGAATTGCTTTTCTTAATTTGAACGGAAAAATGATAGATAAATATGTATTTCTTTATCATTTAAATAATATATAAACTCCATTAGAGGTAATTACAGCGTTTACAAAATTGAGTGTATTGATCTGAAAATCCTTCCAGGCCATAAATTTAGTTATTTTTGTTAATATACCTGGCATGCATTACCTTCCAACATTTATTAAAACGCTTTAAAAGTAAGCGATGAATTCTCTTCAGTAATCGTGGCTCTTTTATGAGTACAATAAAGTAAATTGTTCTTTCCTAAGACAACTTAACCATTCAGAAACCGTCTGGCATGCGTTAATTGGTTCTATTTCTATATGTTGCAGAATACACTAAAATCTGTGTAACAATATTAAATTTTTTTTTTTCATTTTTGTCTTGGCCAGTATTATTACGTATTTGCTTCTATCTAGAAATCAAAGAAAATGACTACTTTTCCTTTCAAAATTTTCTGTTCTGACCTGGACATTAATGTTTTAAAACGTACCTATGTTCCATTACCCTTCAGACAAATTTGGCGCCGAGTTGCTGAAGCAGCAATATCGTTATTGCAAATATTCTCCTCAATACCACAGGTATTGCTGAAAGGGATTCATTGAATATTGAATAAATGTAAAAGCTAAAATTGGTGGAAATATTAGTCATTTTTCATACTTTCTACGAGTAAGCAAATAGGAAATAACAGTTGCCACCGAAAGACAACATAATCACAATAGTAATCTTGTAATATTTTGTATTTGATGATAATTTTCTTAGTTCTCTACACCTGAAAGAGACAGTTTGACCACATTTATAATTACTCGCATTGTAAATTGATATAATCATCAGTTATGCAGAATAAGTGTCGATTTCGGATCTCAAATGTCTCCGTTCGAAAAATAAATGACAATCTGCGACCAATGTCAGCACAACCAGCAATAAGCCAAGAAGTTGTTCCAAGAGGTGTGAAGCAGAAACACTGTGTGTCCCTGAACCCGGAAGCTGAATCAAGAAGAGAGAGTAATTGATAATTTGAAATTGGAATTTCACAACCCTTCCAAGTAAATAGCAATATCTACTAGAGGAAGCAAAATGCCAACGGGTAGATATAGACGTTGTCTATTCTACAAGGTCCTGAGACTCTGATATTCATAGGATGGAAACGGGTATGGTGCCACCTATATCTGCACAAGTGAAACTAGGGATATTCACAAGCTCCCGTCTTCCGCATTTTTTCTCGGAGGGATTCTCACTAGGTGGCAGTGAGAGCTTTTCACCTAAGGCTTAGGCTCAAGGAAGGCCTATCATGTTCTAAGACTTGATACTCAGAATAGAAGTTGCTAAAACAGGCCAAATTTGCTACATTCGATCGGCTTTCGTGTTTATCAACACCTATGAGGACGAATATTTTGTAATGCCGGAAAAAGCATGACCGCAAATACCAGTGGCCTAAATGAGATTCCGACAAATGATCTCTGAAACAACGGTACTTGATAGGATGAGTAGCTCAGAGATCGGAGAGTCTCTCCAGTTCGAACCTTTACTTATCCGCATAGAGAATTTAGGTATCAATACTCTGCTGATGTGAATAAAATGTCAAAAGAAAGAATCGCCAGACGGATTTTTCTACTCAAGCCAAGCGGCAGAAGACATAGCGACAAACTAGGGACGAGGTCGTTTGATAATAGTCACTTAACTGTTGGTTGCACTTGAGGATCATGTTTTCCTCAGAACTGAAACCTCCCCAACCTCTCAAAAATTCTTGGTGTAGAATATGAATGGATTGAACTTATAGCATTTTCTTTTGAATTGTTACTGCAGAGTTTCCAGCTGCTACCGCTATTATACGTCATCGTACTTGTCCGCAGCTGCGACACCACTTGTGTTGAAGTCTGGTTCATCCGTGCCTCCATAAGGCTTAAATCTGACACTGATTTCAAGGTATCGGATTTTTATCGATAGTGGTCGTGGCTGGAGTTTTCGGGCCATCTGTTGCTTTCTTTTTATATCTCCAGTCTTCCTCATCTCCTTGAATGTGAAACAACCACAATCGAAGGCTCCTCGATGTCATTTTCCGTAGAGGTACTTGTTGCAGAGGATGGTCCGCGTAAGACTTGAAGTGGCCATTCAGAGGACATTCTGGCAACATGCGGTGATGCTTGAGGATGGCAGCCACATTCCTCGACATTTTTAATCGATTGAAGAGTTCGTTGTTCGTGTCAGGATTCGTTGAGGAAAGTGGAGCTGACAAAATCTTGGAACAGCAAGTGTATTATTTGGAAAGAGAAGTCATGGTTTTAGAATACGCATTTGCGGAGTCTTCCGAAAGCTTAATGAGCGTTTGTGATACAGTGATCCATGTCTCTTTCACAAGTTTCGGACACTGAAAGTCATGCACAAATTAGAGAGTTAGGTCACTATGTTGATGGTAACTTCTGGTATTTCTTTTGTAGGAACAGGCTGCACAAACATCGAAAAAAAAAACATGTATATAACATATTGAAGATACCCCTAGATTTATTATCTAAACTCATGCCCTTATTTACTAATATGTGTCCATATATTTTGATATTTTCCTGAAGTTAAACTGAGGATAAGATTTTCTTTCAAATTTATATTCACGGTTATTTTATGCGACAGTACATTTTCTATTCTAAGATTATGTAGCTAATGGTATACAACAGAAATAGGGTGGCGAGCTGGCAGAAATGTTAGCACGCCGGGCGAAATGCTTAGCGGTATTAAGTCTGCCGCTACGTTCTGAGTTCAAATTCCGCCGAGGTCGACTTTGCCTTTCATCCTTTCGGGATCGATTAAATAAGTACCAGTTACGCACTGGGGTCGATTACATCGACTTAATGCCTTTGTCTGCCCTTGTTAGTCCCTTCTATGTTTAGCCCCTTGTGGGTAATAAAAAAATAGGTAAACAATATAAATACAAGAGCAACACGTACTTTTTGTTAAGCTTTTAAATACTAATTTAATTAGTATGGATCTTATTTTAAGTCTTGGTGACAAGTCTCCACATATGCCAATACAATTTGTTAGTATACTAGCAGAGGTAGGATGGTATTTTTCTGCAAGTCGGCAATGCAAATCTTAATTCCAGTCTCTCAGGCTCTTAGATAGTAATTTTGGCTTTACAGAGTACGCCAATAATATCAGGAATAATTGTTATTGTCTTCCACACTTGCTTCAGATACTTGGCTACGACGTGATATTTCATAAATTTTACCATTTCTTAGACGTCGGAATATTTTATCATAGATATTTTCTTAGTCTCTAATCTAATACTGTTTGTTTATTTAGTCCTCCATTGACATATGTTATTTTTTTTCATCAAATTCATCATTAATATTATTGTTATTATTATTGAGTGAGAGAGCAGCGCATGCCATCAAAGTGACACTGGGGTAAAATATACGAAGCCCAGTATACCCATCATGACTACCCATCTGATAAGGGTACACTAGGCACATGCATCACAACCATATATGCGCGAAATCGTGATCTCATATCAAGATAAACAACCCATGACATTGCAGGTGGGGCCCAGTTAGAATTTTCTTCTGGTCGAGTAACACATCTCGCTCAAAAGTTCCCCGAATAAGGGTGGTTTAAGGATGTTAAACAAAACGCACATGTTACCAGAGGTGAATCATTCAGACCCCAAAGAATCCCTCTCAACACATGGCTATGATGCTCCCCCACTGCTTCTGCTTGTGATCAGAGATGCACATATCGTCAGTCACTAAGGGACATGGTCAACTGGTTAAGACCAAACAACTGACAAGCATATTTGCGGTATTGAGCAGAATGTTTGCTGTAGCCCATCATTTATACCAATACAAAACAACGTACATGATAACACATCTAATCAGTTAAGATCAGAAGCCACGAGATCTACTGCCTGCTACTGCATCAGGGCATTTATTATTATTGTTATTATTATTATTATTATTATTATTATTATTATTATTATTATTATTATTATTATTATTATTATTATTATTATTATTATATGCCCTGATGCAGTTATTATTATTATTATTATTATCATTATTATTATTATTATTATTATATTATTATATATTATTATTATTAGTATTATTATTATTACGATCATTATTATCATTATTATTATTATTATTATTAATATTATCATTATTATTAGAGTTACGATTATTATTATTATTATTATTGTTATTATTACTATTATTATTATTATTATTATTATTATTAATATCAATATTATTAGACTTACGATTATTATTATTATTATTATTGTTATTATTATTATTATTATTATTATTATTATTATTATTATTGTTGTTGTTGTTGTTGTTGTTGTTGTTGTTGTCGTTTTTACTTTTAATCTGCATGTTTGTTACAGTCACTTGCCGAAATACACCCAGTGCCGTAGAGCGAGCGAAAGATAAGAGATTTTACAGCATGACTAAAATCTTGTGTGGGGGGATGTAGTGAAATAGCTTCATGTAATACATCACACATTTAAATGGATAGGCATTTTCTTAGGTTGTGGGCAGTACTTGTCAGCACAATCTTTTGAATTTCACTGAGACATGGTTCTTTTAGTATCGTGTCTTTTAGTTTCTGACATCCTTTTTATCATACCTGAAGAACGTAAAATAACAGGAACAGTTCTCGTTTTAAGATGCCATATCTTTTGTATTTCAATTTTCAGGTCCTTGTATTTACTTAGTTTGTCAAATTCCTTGAGAGACACATTATTATTAGTTTGAACACTTACTTTTATTAGTGTACAAGTCCTTTCTTACCTGTCTTATATAATTATGTCTGCTCGATCAGCCTGATCGTTCTGTCAGTGTTGATTGGAAATCCCAGAAGATAGTGGAAATATTACTTTCAGCAACTGCCCCAGACGGGGTTGGTACCAGTTAGTAGAAGTACTGCTTTTGCAGTCTTTACATATTTTCAATCGTGGCGATTTTTGTATTTGTTTGGTATCATCCCGAGACAAGATGGACAACCGTTTCGTGAAACGTGTCGCAGAATGTGCATTTAGGATTAGAACAGTTTTGAAAAACGTTAGGCTGGTAGATTGTTTGTGAGAAAGCTTTGGTATTGTGCCGCCAATATGAAACTTTCAGTTTCTGCTTTCAGTTCAATGATGGGTTGTTGATTCATGTACATCAACATTTCCAGTTCAAAGAATATACGGTCCATGCAGAGGTTTCTAGATCCATCGCTCCTTAAATTGTTTCTGCTAGTTCAATTTTGCAGTCTGCTTGATCCATTTTGCTTGTTTTGTGGGCTTGGTTTCAGGTTCTACAACTATTTTGGGTTAATGCTAAGTTCTCTTGCGAATTTGCAACTTCCTTGGTGATCGTATGTGACTTTTGCTGCTTTCGTATTTGCACACATCATCATCATCATCATTATTGCTATTATTATTATTTTTATTACTAATAATATTATTATTATCATTATTATCATTATTATTATTATTGTTGTTATTATTATTATTTTATTATTATTATTATTATTATTATTTATTTATTTCAGGTTTTGTTGGAACTTTTGAGGTCCTGCATGCGTATCGGACTTGCTGCCTGCATCCTACGGTACTGACTAATATTTTCCTGTTTTTATTCTGGCCGTGCGAAGGAAGCAAAACTTTTACAACACTTCCACTGGTCACTCTGTTCCGATTTCATTGATATTCTTTTTTGATGCCGTCTGATATTCCTCAACGACTCAACAATAAATGGTACTATCTTCAGCTTCTTCAGTTTCCATAAACTGGCTTTTTCGTACTTAGAAGGATTATATTTTTCAATTTTTCGACTTCCTTCTTGACTATTCGTTGGACAAAGGGGCACACAATATCAACTACATAGCACATGTGGTGCATCATGTCGACCACCACTAACATACTCTAGCATTTGATCTGTTAGGATTGGGAAATCATTAATGATAGTTTTACCATTATTATCATTTAATTCCGCCGATGTCGACATTGCCTTTCATCCTTTCAGGGTCGATAACCTAAGTACCAGTGAAACACTGGGGTTGATGTAATCGACTAGTATTCTCCCCCCCCCCCCAAAAAAAAAATCACACGTATTTGTGTCTTCAGTAGAAAGGATTACACTTGTCAGCAACAAGATTATTTTCTAAATCTTTTTAGCTGATTTAGGACACTTCTGATATGCAAAATCCAAAAATCACATTAGTTTTGCTCAATCAGGCCAGTTTTTGAACTATGGCCACATGATATTTTTAACGTTTTTGTATAGATGTAGGGGTATTTTTACATTATATGATGCGAAATGTTTTTCTTGAAATAAACGAACTCAGAAGAGTTTGTATGCACCTATTGATAACTAATTGGCATTTTTATTTTACAGATGAATGTAATAGCTTCGACCAGTGGATCTTGCAAACGTAAGCCCAACATATTCTGCTACATCTGCGGTGAATACACCATTGTTCCTAACAGAAATACTGTCACAAATTTCATGCAACGTGCTTACCTTGCTTATTTTGGCATTAAACTTGGTGATCAGGATACAGCTTGAACGCCACATATGATCAGCAAAACATACACCGAGAATCTGCGTCGTAGACTAAGGGCGAGACAAGTTGTCTGAAGATTGGAATTCCCATGGTTTGGAGGGAGCCGACAAACCATGGTATTGACTGCTATTTCTGCACTCTTGATGTGACTGGGACCAACAGATAAAACCGTAGCAACCTCAATCAACACGTCATCATCATCATCATTATTAATATCATTATTATTATTTCATATACTCACAACAAATCGAACTGCTAGAAAAGAAAATGTTCCAAACTTGAGGCTAAAACAAGTAACCTTAGATGCCAAGAACCCTCCTAAGTACCTTAAATGTCTCTAATAACAATGTTTTCTGGAGCTGTACTAAACTGGGTTTATGCGCATTTCCTCTATCCATCAATTCAAATATGTAGGAATGGTTCCTAATGCACCTATAACTACCAGGATACCTTTTTATCCGCACAATCTATAGTCTCTGTAATTGAATGTGTAGATCATCGTTTCGGAGCCGATAAAATATGTACTAGATAAAAACTGGGGAAGATGTAATCGAATTATCCCCTCCTCCGAACATGCTGAATTTGAACTTATTTTTTGCATTTATTTTACTATTCTGTGTTGTTACACCTTATATAGACATCGCCAATGAAATTTTATCGTACAATATATGGTTCTTATTTGAGGAAGTATCTACTTCACATAAATGGATGTTACCTATAGTACATACTAGTATATAAAATATTATTCATGTTCACACAAACACATACAAACATTCATATATGTGTGTTTGTGTGTGTGGAGTGTCTGTCTGTCTGTGTACATATGTGAATGTATGTTTAAACATTACGTTTATCAATTCGTTTTGCAACACTCCCAACATGAAATCGTATGTTCAAACAAGTATTGTTGTATTTAGGGATGGTAATTTTCATCCGCCAAATAAACACACGCAATATCCTGAAATACAACAATATATGTTTAAACATTCCTCTCGAAAAATATCCAGCATTATTACCTAACACTTGTATGACACAAATGTATGCTCTGTAATTTCTCTACTCTTATTCATAGATATAAGTTTAATCTCACAGTAATTAATTTGATAATCTCATATTAGCCTTTGTAATTTGATTTAAGTACGTTAACGCATTATCGTTGAATGTATTGTACCGTCCCATCCACCCCACTAAGTATTTGCACTTTAAATCTGCTTACATTTCTCTTTAGCTGCACAATTACTATTGTCCATCACAATTTAGAATTTTCAATTTGCCGTCTACCGTACTGATAAATATACTCACAGGAGCATATAATCTCCCGAGCAATCATTATGTATTCTAATCCTTTAGATAAATCCTCACAGTCGCGAGAAAAGGGGAACACTGCGCTTGTCTCCGTTTATTTACTGACTGGAAAGATAGCGATTTGGTGACGATTATCCGATTCCTGCAGCAAAACGAATAATTGTTTTCTAGCACATCACCATTATCTGAGATTATCATTCGAAGAATGATTCCCTAAGACCTTGTTTTAATTAACGATTGTGATTTACACATCTGGTGACGTAAATTAGAAAATGAAAAAAGAAAGTATATAAAAGAATTCAATATAAACAAAAGTGTTAAAATAAATATTAAACCTTAATCGATTATCTACTGAAGAACCAAATAACCGAGATATGCCCCACTGTCTCCGATTTTAAGAAATTTCAGATAAGTGAAGTTGAAAAATTCATTGTTCCGTGTATCAGTAATGAGAACTTTAATTAACGTTAACTGAAGTTAATGATTTAGTCTTTCTTCGGTTTACTTTCCGTCGTCAACGTTATATGAAAGTGTAAAATGGTTTGCAACTCTATTTGAAAT
>NC_043008.1:28854828-28864828 GCF_006345805.1 Octopus sinensis | reverse complement strand
TCCCATGAGGTCTCAGCATATATATATATATATATATATATATATATATATATATTTATAATAATAAGGGTTTTTTGCAACAAGTTGCTTAAACCACATACCAAGCAACTTGTTGCAAAAAAACACTTATTGTTATAATTATATAAATGTTTACCGTATATGGTCCTTTTCCATACCGAGACACTACTCGGTGAAATTTAGTGATTTTATTAAATTCATTATATTTCACCCTTTATTTGTGTATATATATATATATACAGATCGTGAGGTTGTGAGTTCGGATCCCCGAACGGGTTTTGTTCTTGAGCAACAAACTTTATTTCACGTTGCTCTAGTTCACTCAGCTCTAGTAATGAGTTGCGACGTCACAGGTGCCTAGCTGTGACGGCCTTTGCCTTTCCCTTGGATTACACTGGTGGCGTGGTGAGGGGAGGCTGGTATGCATGAGAAACTGCTGGTCTACAATAAATAACCTTGCCCGGACTTGTGCCTCGTGTGGGGTAACGTTTTAGTTGCAGTCCCATGGTCAGACATGACTGAAGGAGGTCTCAGCATATATATATATATATATATATATATATATATACACACACACACACTCACACACACACAGACATATGTATATAAATACTATAATTATGAGTATAAATATAATTAGGGCTCAGGAAAAAATTGTTTCAGCACAAACCGAAATTTAAAACTGTTTTCACTACCATAAGAAAATCTCCCTGATAGTAATACTCAACAATTGTATTGCTGTCTGGGAGATTTTCTTATGTTAGTGAAATAGCTAGTTTTAACTGCTATTTCTAAATTTTGTTATATGGTGAAGTAAATTTTTGCTGAACCCTAATTATAATTATAATTATACTCATAATTATAGAATGTTTGTATAAGTTTATCGATAATGATTCGTTTTACATACCGAACTACTTAGTAAAATTATTAATTAATTAATTAATTTTACCCTTTATTATTATTGATTATATATATATGTAGCGAGAAGTTGAGTTTATAAGAGATAATGGTGTCATTGAGACCCAAATGTGTCAGGTAATGCTGAATAAGTGCTATAGACAGACGAATTATGCCTATAAAACGGATTTACGAATTCAATACGCATACATATCTTACATCTATTTTCTTTCCTCCACATCACTCTCTATTTGTATCACATCGAAACTAACTATGACTTGATTTTTCCTCTCACACCGTCACCGATGAAGAGATATAATTAATTGATATCCTAGAAACAGCTGTAAGACCTTCTCACTATAAATGGTCTAATATCTATACATCCTTGTTTTTTTTATATCATTACGCAAATATATATATATATATATATATATATATATATAGTGGCTATCGATCTATCATGCGACTGGAACAAGGAGAGAAACAAGGAGAGAAAAATGTCTGTAGTGAATATATATATATATATATATATATATATATATATATATATATATATGATATGTTGAGGCACAATAGCCCAGTTGTTAGGACAATGGATTCGCGGTCGTAAGATCGCGATTTCGATTCCCAGAACGGCAGGGTTTATTGGCGAACCCTACTGTACAGTTTCACCAGAACTTTTTCCTAGTCTTTCTTCCTGTTTATGTAGTACCTGTATTTCAATGGGCCAGCTGTATCTCCCCGAGAACTACGTTAAGTGTACACGTGTCTGTGGAGTGCTCAGCCACTTGCCTGTTAATTCCACGAGCAGGATTTTCCGCTGATCGGATCAACTGGAGGCTTCGTCGTTGTAACCGAAGGAGTGCCTCGAGATATATATATCAATACTTTTTAATTCTTTAGCACACACACCTACACACACTTACATACACACACATACATACACACATATATGCACACATACATGCACATATATACACACAGATACCTACATTCACATACATGCACACACACTCACACGCACACACATATATATGATTTTATGTTGATATTAATATGGTAGTATAGCAATCAATTGTATTATATTCACTCATTAATAATAAATTTGCTATCATGTTCTCTGGCTTAATTGACATTCATAATTACATATAAATAGGTGTCATTTTATATATATATATACTTATGCATATGTAATCATATAATGTTTAAACTATCATTATACACATATGTACAGGGTATTCAGGTTAAATCTTATGATTTGATGTCTCCTTTCTAAAAAAATAACTTGAAGACTTGATTAACAGTCAACGATTTTGCAGATCATAAGGATACGAGTAGTATTTCAGAAAATGTTAGTTGACATGTAGGTGAGAAAGCCATATGAAAAGTGTTGAAAATTTGACTGTCATGACGATTCGCGGCGGATATCAAAATACCCACAACGTGACTGCTAGTCAATACCCTGTAGCCACTTTAAATGCTTGAAAACGTAACATCGACAGCTACAATTGTGACTATGCAGCCATGGCCAGCAGAAAGGTGTTCTGACTGCGTCCATACTCTGCATTTCATGTTCTTCCAAGACCCGAGGAATAGGGCATTAGGCCCAATTTACACAGCTATATTAAGCCGCTGGAGGCTGTGGCGAAATGCTGCCTGTAGAAGATTGCTGCTGAAAGATCGTATATATGACAGCAAGATTTGTCTTCGGGAAGATTCAGAATTTGTTGTCGGAGAACAACTACTTTACCGGTTGCAATTTCTGGCCTCCAACGTCTTTCAATTGCATTATCATACTACTCTGCCAGCAAAAACAAAGCCGAGCTGGTGACCAAAACGAAGGAGGTATCCGAAGATCTTACCAGGGACGTATTGTTTAGAACATGCTTCACAATTTGGAGAAATCTTTACGCTGTGGGGGAAGCAGAGCTTCGTTATTTTACTGGTATTTCTCATCCATAATCTAGTTGATATTTTGTGAAAATTTGAATGCATTCATTTTTTTAAAAGAGATATTACGTTATCCTTCCTATTATGCAAATTTCAAATTTAGCTCGAACATGCTGCACATATATTCATATTTGAATTCATGTAATATTGAGTTTGATGCTGTCTAACAATGATGGTTTCTAGACAGTTTACTAGTTGAGAAGTATGTTAGAATGAAGATAAAAAAAAACATAAAACAATTGCCATATTGAATTATGGCATTTATCATTTTGAAAGTGTTGCTCAGATTGCTACAAGAATATAAATATATGTCCTAATAAAAAGGGTACTCAGCAGTTGTGCTGATTCTTACAGTTGTTTCAAGAATAAAAGCGCCGATGGTATATCTCCATGTAAAGGAACAGAAGATATTCATATAATAGCGATTTATACCATCATTGTTGAGCAATTTTGGTAGATCCAGAGTAGAGAGGTTCTGTAGCAAACAATTCCATCATCGGAAATAGAATGTGGTAGAAAAGGTAGGCATAGAGGAAACGACAATTGGGGCATAGAGGAAACGACAAGTGACAAAGAAAACCAGGCCATGATGGTATGGAAATAGATAAAAATTAACATGCATGTCGAATGATAGATATACAGATTTCTAGAATTAGAGTAATATATATGTGTAGAGCAGGAGCTAGGTAACTGCTAAAGTGTGAAGAAGACTGGGCGTAGAATGGCGACAGTTACATGGGAAAGTATATTAGAATTATCATTCAAGCAGACAGCCACCGGAGGTGTGGAAGTGACGGTGACATACACAATTATGAATAGCCACTAGCATTATTAGTTTGATATCGTAAGTGCCATCATTTAGGGAGAGACGTGGTTATGCTAAATTTAGGGGGAAATGTTGAACGGTTGAGAAGTAAAACAATATAAGGTCAGAAACAAGTTAATGAAAAATAGTATATTGACACAGTAATTTTATCAATAAGGAAATAATATTCGAATTGTAGCAAAGTAACAAAGTCGTGAAAATGTGCAGATCCTAAAGACTGTGCATTTGTACAGAATATCTAAAATTGCTATAAAATATATTAAGTATTCGCGAGATTGATATTTGTTTAAATGATTAAAATGTTACTAATAATTAGAATGGATGCACAAATTGCGAATTATGCAACGTGGACGCATATCGAGTTCAAATAAGTAGTATATTTCGGATAGGGGAAGTGAATAAAGATATAGAATACGAATACAGAAGGTTAAGTAGATGATGCATATATAGAAGTGTGTTAAGTTTAAATACAAACCAAATAACTCACCTACATCTATGCAGTACATCTATTGTATTGTGGTGAGCATCATATAGATTTGGGATAAAATCAGAACATTTTAAAGATTCTTTGGACATACGTTTTGAATTTATCTTTCTGCAAATTTAATGATAGCAGGATTATGTAATAAGATTCGTTTAAGTATAAACAGCACGAAGTATTTTCACCATGATATGAAAGACCTGTATCGATGATGGACCAAGTAATATCATGTGATATGTTGTTTTTCTCTTGTTTATACTTGGGGTTAGGTAGTTACGTCTGCCAGATCAGTGGTTTAAGTATCAGTGGTTAACATTTACGGTTACATCAATTTATATCCAGATTGCATTTTTTTCTTTAATGACTATACACTTACATGCAACATTAAATCTTCGGCAATTGATATTGCAAGAACAAGTAGCTCCCCTTTGCCTTATGTGTGTTACTAGTGCTATTAGCGTTATTGCTACCATTAGTGTTATTAGTGGATATATTGTAAGTACGTATATATATATCTTATGAGTGAATTGCTGGGTAATTCACCAGTATATCAATTTGGCTGAAACTAATACGTCCAGTGAAATAAAATATTTTAGAAAAAATAGACCAGAACTCAACCATTAAAATATATGAAATCTAGAATTAATAATGATAAAAATGCCGTTCAGATTTTAGCAAAGACCAGCAACATTTAGAGAAGGCAGTATGTTGATTATGTCGATAGCAGTGCTATTCAGATATTCTAAGTTATCGACACCAATAGGAGGAAGAGTAATTTCGATCTCACACGAATTTGAACTTCGAAGGCATAACAAAAAATTAGTATTAGAAATAGCAGCAGCATGAGTAGTAGGGCAGCAGCAGCAGTAACAACAGCAGTAGCAGCAGCAGCAGCAGTAGCAGTAGTAGTTGTAGTAATAGTAGTAGTAGTAGTAGTAGTAGTAGTAGTAGAAAATATTGAGATAATGTAATTTTGATTTATATGCTACATATTGAAAGAAAGACGTTTCTTTCGGCAATATTAAGTTGTCACATCTTAATTTTTGGTTTTGCTTTTTAACTGTCCATTGATAAATATTTACAACGTATTACTTATATTATTACTGCTAAATTTCTTCAACATCATCTTTCGACCTGGCTGAATAACCAACCTGAACCAGTCGGGATTCATACTACGGTTTTGCAAAACGTCACTTGCAAAGCCTCACTTTGGGTGATATCTTGTATCGCCCCTTCACGCATGTACGTCAATATTTCAAAAGGCTACCTATTTATAGCCAAGTGGATGGATCAATGTGAAATGATATAATTTGCACAAGAACATAATACGATCTGGGAATCGAAACCATGATCTCGGTATCATAATTGCACAACCTTAATCACTAGGCTACGCTCATTCGCTTCCACGTATCAGAGTCAATGAGGGAGATCTAAACAATTTGTAATATGTGTAGATCCTGCAATGTATCGAAAATGCAAATGACATTCAACGTATTGATTCTGTTTACTACTTAGTCGAGGTTCTATTAAATTACTTTCGATCTAAGATTCATCAGAATGCTGCTTTAAACCACTTTCATGAAAATGTTTTTTATTATCTCCATCGAAATTCTGTTTTAAACAAGTCTGCAATACTATAAACGATGCAGCAAAGTTGTACTTTTTGGAATTCTAAATTCCAATTTTACTGCCCTTAATATCAACTTGCAATAAATAAAAGTAATTCATCAAAATATTTGACTGCGAAAACGATAAAAGATAACTTGATGCATCACATATTAAAAAAAATTATTATAATTTCCCTGGCCACCACTTATAATTATATTTAAATTCCATTGGCTTCTTAATATATATATGTTCTCATTTCACAATCAAGTATCGTTTCATTTTAGCGGTAGAAATTTTCCTATGTGAAAAACGTTACAATAGACACTTGTAAATTCGATAATGGTGTTTTTAGATTCAACTAGACCCCTGTATTTAATGCTACAATTATTATGTTCCCATGCGAAAGATGCAGTAATGAACGGCCAGTAAGAATTCTCAACGCTGTTAAGTTACAATTCTGGAGCAACATGTAAAATAAAAATACATGTTATTCCCGTTATTGAAATTGCGATTTTGTGATCTAAAATTTCAATTTCTACTTCTAAATAAAGGCACAGTAGATCTCAGAGAATATGACATCCTAAGAAAACACAAGTAAATGATGTAACTATATCAACAAAAACTTGTCGTTTCAACCTTTTTTGTGAGAATGTATTTGAAGCCGAAGATAAAATGCTTTGCAGAATTCATGTAATTACATCTTAGGAGGTCAGCATTGTTGGAAATTAACAGCCGAGATTATTGCTAGCAATTAAGCAATTAAGCAAAATTTCCCAAAGCGATTGTCTTTGGAGCCATGTCAATTACCATAGCATGTTTAGATTTTCTAAAATATATTTATGCGTATAGAATTCGTGACTTACATCTACATGCACATATACACACGTGTGCACACACATACTTTCACACAATATATATATATATATATATATATATATATATATATATATATATATATAATATATATATATATATAAATATATGATTACCTATATGTATGTGTATGTATGCATACATATACACACACATACACACACACACTCATATACATATACGAGTTAGTGGGAAAACGAAAGAAGGGCACGAAACAGATTTACTGGGTGTTACATGTATGGACCAAAACAGTTTCATTTAAATTCTTTTGAATTCCGAGTTTCAAGCGAGATGCTAGTCTTCAGCTACTTCATATTTGAATGAAAGAAGTTGATTGTTAGTACCGTAAGGTGAGCTGCGAGCGGTCGACGCAGGTCACGCGGTGGCGAGGTTCAATTTGGAGAATACTGCATGACGAACAGGAAATCATCCGCATGGTGGATAGGAAATCTTTCTGGTTGTTGGGTCGCATCTACTTCTTGTCAACCATGCTTTCGATTTCCTGTTCAATATGTGTTACTTTCCAACTAGCTGTTACCGCTGATATACCCATATACCAACACCAAACCAATACACCGCATGCCCTTCCGCGATCAATCGCAACCTACGGTAATAACAATCAACGTCTTTAATCCAAATTCAAAATGGTTGAAACTCGGAGTACCACCACATTTGAACTAAACTAGTTTGATCCATACACAAAAACACGCACGCACACACACATATATGTATATAAGATGTATGTATATGTATGTGTGTGTGTATTAATCAAACAGATTTAATTAGGCAATTACTTATAAGGAATCTATATATCTATTTCTCTGTATTTACATAGAAAGAAGAAGAATAGACGATGGAACTATAGATTTCTTTCCAACATTCATACCTGCATTATTTTGTTCAGTGCAGTCTTGTTGCACGCTCTTGGGGAAGGCACGATTCAAAATCGAGTGACATTAATGCAGTTCTCCTTTATCGTGGCATTCCCCGTCTTAATTGACGTGGTCTTGGCTTAAGTGCATAATTATACCAAATAAACACCAAAGTAGATCTCAGGCACAAAATGGAATACACAGCTTAATAATGTATCAGAACTTCTGCATCAATTTTTGGAAAATTTCAAGTAGGTTGAGTCTGTGTTGCTAAAATAGTGCAGAGGACGCATATTCTTATTTGTTTCTACTCTTCGAACACCTTGTGTTGGAATACTATTCTGGCTCAATCGTGTTGGAAAGGCTATTTCTGGAATACTTATTACACCAGTCTTTCGAGCGGTCACATTCTTGCTTTATTTTGTTTTGCTGAAGTCCTATTACAATTTGCTGAAAACGGTAATATATATATATATATATATATATATATATAATATTATATATATATATATATATATATTTAGCCTGTGGGTAAAATACTACAACAATGCTCATGCATATTCAAGCATACCTTAGCTTGTCCAAGTAGTAATATTGATAATTATAAGCTTTTCAATGTGATATCTAGAATTAAGCTTGTGAAATGTGATGCAGTGATAGTTTTTTAACTTTTACGAATTCCTTTAAAAACACACACATAAACACGCACACATGTATATATATATATATATATATATATATATACATAATCATTCATATATAAGCATAAATACCTCTAACACGTACATATCTGTACGCATATACATACACAGAGACAAGTCCGTGCACAGACACGCACAAATACACACACACACGTTTACATACTGTATTTTAAATATTAATATGAACTTTGCTTTTCGACATAGCATTTGCTATTATAGGGGACATGTAGATCAGTAGTTACATTTTTACACGCCATAAACTAATGTTTGAACTGAATGCTCGGGTAAATTTTAGCTGCAATAATTAATTGTGCATTAATCCATGTAAAGTGATTTTCTTACGAATATAAAAATATTATCTATGTATATACTCGCAATAACATTTCAATATTATCGCCTGTAATCTCAATTATTACGAGATAGAACATAACATCAGTTGTACAAATACATGTGACTACGTACATATGCACATGCACTAAAAGCAAACAGATCGCATTCTTTATACATAGGAATTGTAATATTCATGTATTTCTTCCTGGGCTTACGCAGTTGCTACCCAATCGAGAAAAACGACCACAGGCATTCACAGCTTACAGAAAATTAAAAATACAGTTATGAGCACACATGCCAATACTAAGCTTATTCAATCACATCTACTTTGGGGATATATATATATATGTGTGTGGTGGTGTGTGTGTGTGTGTGTGTGTGTGTGTGTGTGTGTGAGAGAGAGAGAGAGAGAGAGAGAGAGAGAGAGAGAGAGAGAGAGAGAGAGAGAGAGAGAGAGAGAGCTTGCGCGAACATGTGTGCTTATATGTGTTCGTAGCATCACAGTGCCTGAAATAACACCTATATTATTTTTCATAAAAATTCTAAACAATATCAAGCAAACAATTATATGTCAAATTCTTTGAATGGTGTATACATATATCTGGCGAAAACTTTTGTCTGCAAACAAATAGGAATTCTTGAAATTTGGTCAAACCACTTCGCATGTGATGACATCAACATAAATCTTCCTAATAAGTTTTCTCGTTAGCAACAACCTGTATCATATTTATTTTTCAATAATATTTAGTCCCCTGGACTGGCAAGCAAGGATCAGTAGGCAAACTTGAACTATTGCGTCGTTTCATAGTCTGTGAGCTGATCCTTGCTTGCCAGTCCAGGGGACTAAATATTATTGAAAAATAAATACGATACAGGTTGATACACACAGTCGTCGGAAATTAAGCGTGACAGTGGTGAAACTTATTCTATCTCGTGAAATCCTGAATATCAGCAAAATATATGCTAACAGTAGATAACCACTCTAGTATATAAAAAAAATGTATATATATATATATATATATATATATATATATATATATATATATATATATATATACATATAACAATATTATGAAATGAATGTTTTTATATTCTTTCATTTTAGCTCCATCGGGTGTGGATATGTGTGTATGCATGTATGTATGGATCTATATGTGTATGGGTGTATCATATTGTCACATACAAATCCAAGTATACATATACTCCTGTTTTTCTTATTTTTCACCTGCTTCTCGCTTCCACAAATATTTTTTCCGTTTCCCATCCTATCTCTGACTCTGTATTTATGCATACAACTTAAAAGAATTCCCGTTCTAATCTCTCATCTCTGTGATTGTTTTGCACTCGAGGACACCACGTAGTGATACAGTTGTCATGCATATGTCAAATTCCCTAACAGGAATTGGTCTTGTATGAGTTGAACGACACATCAAAATTAAGTGTA
>NC_043008.1:28764828-28849828 GCF_006345805.1 Octopus sinensis | reverse complement strand
GAAAATCCTTTTAGGTAAATTTTACAAATATAATTATTAAATATTTATATCTATCTATCTATATGTGTGTGTGTCTACATATAATTATGTATGAGCGTGTGTACGTGTGCGAGTATGTAGGTGTGTGTGTGTTTGCGTGTGCATGTGTATCCGTGTATGTGTGTGTGGGAGATGGATGCACGTAACAAAAAATTTTAATGTAGATTCGAACACTCAGATAATTCTTTCAGATATATTAGGATGCCATCATTCACGACGCTTCCATTTCGGTGATTATTCATCGCACATTACAACCTAATTTTGTATTAATATATTATAGGACTGGGTAGCAACTGAAGCGCATCGGGGACAATGATGCAGGCATCATACATAGTAGGAATAAAAGTTCTAGTAGAAAACACCTAGAATGTTTGGAACCCGTAGACTGTACACATATCTGCTATGAGCAAGCGGTATGGTTTTTAGTAGAGTGACATGTTCAGAATTATGTAATGCTGTTCTCGAAAGTCTTAGTTAAATACAGCAAAGATAACTTTATGTTTAGGTGTAAAGTAACAATCAATAAAATTAATTTTCTGGTAAGAAACCTGGTTTCTCAGGAATATATCACCAGGATATATGAGCCAGAGATAAAAAAAAATACTTATACAATGAGGAAGGATAAATTTATGAAAATTGCATAAATGCGCTGCAAAAAACAGTTTCAGATAGAATTATAGTTTATTTCCTTGTGTATATCCATTGAACTAGAGAATTTTATGTAAAATTGTACATGCATGTACGCGCGTTATGTATGTATGTAAGTAAATATGTATGTATGTATGTATGTGTATAGAAATATATTATATATATAGATATATATATATATATATATATCATATATGTATATATACATAGGGATATATACATATATATATATATATGTATACATACTTATATATATATATATATATATACATACATATGGATAGATATAATTATATATATATATGTATACATACTTATATATATATATATATATACATATGGATAGATATAATTATATATATATACACATATATTTAAATATGTATATATGCAGATATAGAAATATATATTGTCATATGCATACATATGCATATATATATATATATATATAGGTATATATAATATATATATATATAATTATATATATATATATATATATTATATATATATATTATATATATGTATATATGTATATATATATATATATATATATATATATATATATAGGTATATATATGATATATTCTTTATTTATTAATACAATACATATTACAGATGAAATTCTATGTACAAATAGAAGTAGTAGAGATGTTATTTGCAATAAAACTGAAAAGTATTGTTGTCTAACTGCTACCATAAATAGAATGCAAAAAGAGAAGAAAATGTGTGTAATATATTAAATATATTACTGCATATTAAATTGTTGTACATGAAAATATAACAATATTATAGCGACTGAATTTTTGATATTTATTCCTGGTGATAAATGAAATATTTATTGATCTTAATAAAACAATGCACATTTTTGTTTTCAAATGATAATATCTTTCATGTCAAGAAGATTCTACCTACTACAAATATACAAATATACTATTCTATTGCTGATGCTACTGCTGCTTCTATTGCTACTTCTAATACCTCAAGAACCACCATCACCAACTTTTCAACTACGACCAACGTCATCATTACGATCACTATTAATAATAATTATAAAAATAATTCAGCATCAGCTAGAGTAGCATCATTAGAAAACTATGTCTACAGTGTGGAAAAGTGTGAAGATGAATTCTATGCCATATTAGCTCTAACCCCCGCAATCTCCACCTCACGAGGTGGATCTTAGAAAATGAGCGTAAGGAACATGCCATACATGCCACATGTGGGGCCCCGATGAATTCGGGGCCGACGAAATCTTTCAATGGGGTGAATAATTGTCGCCTAAGCTGAAAGCGGATATTTACGGTCATGTCTTCAACGTTAGATTGCTGCAAAATACGAGGGAGGTTCAATAAGTAATGTCCCTGACCCACTAGCAGTTGTTTGATCTAGCTGAAATTTTGCAGGTGCAATTATGTATTTCTCTTTAGATTAAGTGGCAAATTACAGCTCTGAACTAATTGTGGTGTCTGATTTACAGGTGTTTGAACTGAGTCAAGTGTGAAATGGAGCCTGTTGAGTGCCGAGCAGTGATCCGGTTTTTGTATTTGAAAGGACGCACACCACGGGAGACTTTTGATGAAATGAAAGTAACTTATGGTGATGATGCCCCAACATATGACCTTATAAAACGCTGGCATCGTGAATTCAAACATGGTCGGAACTCTGTGGAAACGGCTCCCAGATCTGGTCGCCCCCTTCTGCCATTGATGAGGCATCTGTCCGTCAAGTTGAGGCTGCCATTTTGGAAGATCGACGCATAACTATTCGCCAAATAGCCCATGAGGTCAACATTAGAACCGGGTCTGTGGAAACTATCATTCATGACCATTTGCATATGCAAAATGTGTCTGCCAGATGGATTCCCAGGCTGCTCACACATTTCCAGAAGCAAGAACGCGTCGAGTGCTCGAGGATGAATTTGGAGACGTGTCAAGAAGATGGGTCAAAATCTTTCAAAAGACTGATCAAACAGGATGAAACCTGCGTCCATCACTATGACCCAGAGACCAAAGCCCAGTCAATGCAGTGGAAGCACCGTAACTTACCTCCTCTAAAGAAGGCAAGGGTGCAGCCCTCCGCTGGCAAGGTCATGCTCACTGTCTTCTGGGACCAGGACGGAGTAGTGATGACAGATTTCCTGGCAAAGTGTACCACAATTACAGGAGCTTATTATGCTTCACTTTTGAGGAAATTAAGAGAAGCTATCAAAATCAAGAGGTGGGGCAAGATCAGCAAAGGCATCCTTCTATGCAGGAACACGCTCCGGTCCACAACTCGCTTGTTGCCAGATCAGAAGCACAGGCGTGCGGCTATGAACTCCTCCCCTATCTCCCCTACTCTCCTGACCTAGCAACCTCTGATTTTCACCTCTTCCAAGCCATGAAGTTGTTTTTGAAAGGAAAGCGTTTCCCAGATGATGCAGCCTTGATTTCTGAAGTCACGTCGTGGTTGGAGGACCAAGCTGGGGTCTTCTACAAAAACGGTCTCCAGAGCTGCATTAAACGATGGGAGAAATGCGTAACTCAGGGTCGTTCTTATTTAGAAAAAGACTAATAACTGTGCCAAGTTTCGTTGCTCTACTGCTATGGGAAGTGGGTCAGGGGCATTACTTATTGAACGCCCCTCGTACAGTGACGTTGTATCATCTGTGGAAATTGTTAATTATCATACATTAGGTGTGTGAAATCTATTCCTACTTACTCTTCTACACATTTTGACCAAAATTCACTACAGCAGAAACTATTCTGATTCGACTCCTGCGGAGACCAGTATACGGAATAACCAAGTTTGCATGTGCGGACGACATCAGCGCAATAACGTCGGACACAAAACACTGAATTGATCGACACTACCCCGAAGAAATACTAGGTGGAGAAGTGAACTAAATTTAATCCAGAAAAGTCTCACTTCAAGGTGTAATATATCAGTGCAAAAACTGATAAAATGTAAAAGACGAAAAAATGATGGTGATTTTGTGTTACTGGGAAAGCAACAATTAATTATAAAACAATTTACAGGACAAATTGCCCTGTAAATTACAAATTACAGGACGCATTATCGTACAAATTCCTGGACAATATCTGGTATTCACTGATGCAAGCAGAAGCTCAATAGTTCAGACAAAGCAGAGGCTGAATTTGTGAGATATTTTTCCGCCTATACAACTATCCCAAATACGAGTGTAACAGAGATAATAATTTTAGTTTCATAAAATATTTTATTTTGTAGGAAAAATTTTGATACCAACATCAACTGCGTATGACCGAGAAACTATCATCAATTTTATGCGTTTTTTGTAACGAAAAGAAAACATCAAAATATTTTTTTTTCAATAAACTGTAGATGAATGTTCTATTTAAATGCTTTTCACATCAGTCAAATGTAGTGTGGACATCATTCCTCATGTTGACGTCGCCATGTTGTGAACCTCATATCCACATCTACGCAAATATTAAACGATATATTTTATATATAATTTATATATTCATTTGCCTAGTGGTTAGGATGCTGCACTTACGACTGCCAGATCGTAGCATCATTTCAGGGACAAACCGATGTTTTGTATTCTTGAGAAAAACACTTCAATTCACGTTGCTCCAATGCACTTAGCTGTAAATGGGTAACACTGCGACGGATTATCCTTCTGATTGAAAGTTGGCCTGATCGGCTAACGGTTGGAGTAACATGGTTCGAAAGCTAACACAATGTGGAACGCATAGTGACCAGCGATGTATAACAACATCGAATAGTCTGGTCGATCACGAGATCACGTAATAAAAGTGATAACTATATCATAAGGACGAAAACTAACGAGGAATTAGAAATGTGCTGACTCGTGTGCCAATTTTCCCTTTGTTTATTTGTTGTGTTACAGTTTAAATTTTGAAACACATTGATGTAACGTACCGCGCCCTTTATATTTTTAACTATTCAGTTGTATAGTATCCGTACGACGAATTTTACTACCTTTTCTCCTCCCTTTTGCCAACTTTCCACTCCGCTGCTTTCTGTTTCTCTGACCTCGAACGCTTTTCCTGTTTTGCTTCACTGCTAACGCGATCAGTCACGTCTCTCTCGCTTTCTCTAGTTTCATGTTAGTTTTCTCTTTTGCGCGTTCGCTGTTTTTTCACCTTCCGTTCTGGTTATATATTTGTTCACTTTTATGCTTCCATACATTACAGGACATTTTTCGTTTCTTTTCGTTTCACATATTCGTTTCGTCTTACCCGTGCAGGGATTTCTTTGGTTTGTATTTTGTATATAATTTTATTTTCTGTGTATATTCACTTTTGTGTCGCATTTCTTTACTTCTCTGCCCCTAACCGTTTTTGCTATTCTCAGCAACTTCTTGCTGTTGACGTCACTAAAGGTGAAAAATAGTATCTTTAAAAATGTAAAAGTATAAGAATCTTTTGGACGATAACTAACGTGGAATTAGCATCGTGCCGTCCCGTGTGCAGATTTTCCGATTCTTCATTTGTGGTGTTACTGCTTGAATTTCAACACACACACAATCACGACACACTCACACATACACACAAACATATATATATATATATATATGACTTTGATAACAGACACCAAGGACAGACATTTCAAGTTATATATGTGATTATTATTAAAAAGTGTTAATCAGTTTAATGGCTTACAGCTGTTTCTGGCATATTCCCAAAACTTGTGGAATATCCCATCATTAAAATGTATAGATTACGGAAACAGTGGAGTAAAGTACTGGATAGATAAAGAACTAGAGATAAAGAAAACAGAAAAAAGGAAAAATATATAAAAATCCACGTACATAAAATTTGAGGTACTAACACTCTCAGAAACTTGAGCTGCGAACATTTATATATATATGTATGTATACAAGCACACACACACACAAACAATCACACACACATATATATATATATATATAACAAGCTAAGTAGCTAGTTTGAAAATCTCTGTAACAGATGAAAGTAGTAATTATACTGAGAAGCAATGTTTAACGCCACATCAATATGGCTACGTCATAGGAACCGCGCATGGAGGCTCTTCCCGCTGGTTATCGATGCAGTCTGCACCTGTTATTTATTGCAATCAGGGGAACAGACCCTGCTTGTAACATATATCGAATGCAGACTGCGTCGATAATCTGCTGGAAGAGGGTCGTTCTGAGATAAAAAAATGGTCGTAAAGTCAAGTACTATGCAACAGAGATATTGATGCGTTGATAGCGATTACCTATATATATATATATATATATATATATATATATATATATATATTATATATATATATATATATATATGTACATATATAAGTATATATATATATGTGTGCGTATATATATGTATATATATACTTTATTAAAGCAGCAGAAACTTCAACACAATCTGTTACCCTGTATTTCTCGTTGCCGTTCATCAGACAGTTTTGCTAGCAACGAGAAACTCAGAGTAACAGATTTTGTTGAATTTTCTGCTGCTTTAAATAAAGCATATTACTCTACCACTGGTATTTGAGTACTCTTTTTTCCACCTTGTTTCACATTTATGTGTTTACTCCGGTATGTATATATATATACATATATATACACACACATATATATATATATATATACTTATATATATATATATATATATAAAAGTGTTGTATGTGTGTGTATACATAAATACGTCTTTCATACATCGCATGCGTATATATGTGTATGCTTGTGTGGATTATTGTACCACTTATGTAGCGACGTAGCCACTAAAATCTCTCAATCTCTAGGTTTTTCCAAGTATTTTCTTTGCGTTAGAATCTTGCTATAATATGTACCATTTTCTAGAAAGACTGCAGTTTCAAGAAATCGCTTTCCCTTATATTCACTTCCCATGCTTCCAATATATTGGAACCATAATGACCGATGAATTGATGCCTCACATTAAATCTCTTTCGCCTAATCTACCCTAAATACTATTTCCGTAAAACTATATGTACCTTAACGGTTGTCTTTCTTATAGGATATATCGTCTCTTAGCAAGTTGTCTGCTTCGTAACAACAACAATCTATGAACGAGCTCCGAAAGCAATTCTACAATTCTAGCTACCCTCCATTTTGTACTTGAAACTCTTGCTGATGCGCAGTCTCGTGCTGAAAGCAAATTGTTTGCCATTGGTTCTTAGACAAACATTATATAGAAAATTGATCTAAATGAAAACTTGTTAATTTGTAAACCAAGCTTTAGTTTCAGAATGAGGAAGTTGTGATAAATTCACCACATATTTCCGATTGGTTTGAAATATACGAAAAGTATTTCAATAAGAATATTGTAACGAACAGCTTAGGATTTTCGTAGGCTAAAGGCATCGTAATCTAAAGGCATATAATTGATTTCATGGACAAAACTCTCTGAAGAGACCTACAATTTGAGTATATCAATTTATGTATTATATCTAGAACAAAATAATATGTAGATCTTCCCTTACGTTTAAAAACATAATATGAGTCGACGCATTTCAGAAGTAACTTGCCAAAATTTTGTGTCTCAACATATGGTTAGGATGAACGAATGATACCCATAAGCCCTGTCAAAAGAAAAACGAAATATTTCTGACAACAGCTAACTAGGGTTATGGCCTCTGCTCCTCTTACATGGGATGACCTAATGTGGTTTTAATTGGAATGTAATGACTGTAAATTAATATATTAAAAGCAAATTTTTTCGATATGTAACGCGCGTGCATGTATGTACATATTCATACAAGGAGATATGCAGATAGATATACAATTGCAACAGTATAATTCAGAGATTCACAGAGAAAATCATTATCCAGTTAGATTTCAATAAGGTGGTTTATCTACCATTGCATTCAATAGTGTATACAGACAATATGTATGATAAAATTACGATAAGTATAAAAATTGATTCCAACAGCTGTAGTTATTTGGAAATTACCACTTGATGCCAAAGTGCGTTTGGCGGTCTAAGGGCAATGCATCACCTAGCAAATGCTTTATTGCATTCCGTTACAGAGTTAAAGAGATTTATATTAGGTCTCTATAAGGGAATGCTATAAAATATCCCTTACTGATCGATTGCTTTTAAGCATATAACTACACTTCTTTCCGTATGTTTGTATGCGAGTGTTTATATATATGTACGTATGTATGTGTATGTATATATATATATATATATATATATATATATACAGAGAGAGAGAGAGAGAGAGAGAGAGATACACACACATATGCATACGTACATATATGCATAATATATACATACATAATTGAAGATGAGAAAATAATGGATACAGTAGGAATTTAAGAATTCAAAACTTGCAACAATAAATATGTAGATAATGGTGACTAAAGATGAGCTAGTTAACACTCCTCTCCAACATAGGTAATGATAAATTTGAAACCAATGGGAAATGAATGTAGAAATAACAATGATTGTAGTGATAACAAACACTGATAATATATTTCGAATTACAATTTTGATATGAATCAAAATGTTTCTTTTGAAGAATCAATTTTCATTATAAAATCATTGCAGGATAGGGTGACTAATAAGCAATTATGTCATTCAACATGAATATATTCCTTTATAGTTTTCACTAACGCTAATTTTCTATTCTGTTCAAAACTTACTTACAATTAGTTAGTTTGTATCTCCCACACTTTCTCTGTCAGTATGTATCAATACATATATACATATATATATGTATATATATGTGTGTGTGTATGTATGTATATATTTACACACAAACATGCAAACAAACACACATACACATATATACATGCACACCTATATATATATATTTATATGTATGTATGTATTTATGTATATATATATATACATATGTATATATATATATATATATATACTCATACATACAAACAGTATATAGCTATATGACTGTGTTTGTCATATATATGTGTACACACACACGTACACACATACTTCTACACAGTCTACGTCTGTTGCAAAGTTTCAAGTAGCTGCACTTTTCATATAGATTCATTGTTCTGTAAGTCATATTTTTGTTAACAAGGTAACGTAACAGGATAGTAATAATTACTTTTTTAACACCGAATAGTACAAACAAATATGAAGGAATTTTGTCAGTTTTATGCACATGTATACACATACGCATATGTGTATATATGTCCCTCTGTGACATATGAATGTGTAGGTCCTGAGATATATAGCTAAACATAGGTATTAACAAAATATCACATAAGTAACTAATTTATACATGAGGCTATGGAAGTGTTCTCAATTACTGTTTTGTGTGACATATCAATTTTTGTCGCGCTAATACTTAGAAAATTGGACTAAATCAACAAAATGGGATCCATGTACGCAAATTTATTCCATAATTATTGAGGAGGGAGCTGTATCATTAATTCTAAATTATCATCACTAAGCTTCATTCAAAATATACGCTTCAATTGGTGCATGTAAACAGATGTTTTGTTGTCTAAACATTAAATTCGTTCCTCTTCTTCATGTAAATGATATTATTGGTCGTTATCGTGTAATTTAAAGAAGATTGGTTTAATAATTTTAGCGCGACAAGCGCGCAAATACTTGATTAAAAGTAATAGAAATCCGTGCTACTTTTGTCAACAGAAAAGAAGTCGACAAGAACCATAGTGATGCAACGGCGGCCGGAGACGATGATGACTGTGATGACAACAACGATGTTGAGGAATGTGATGACATGGGATGATGATTCGATGTTGATGATAATGATAGGGTTTGTGGTAGTTGCGATTCTATGGTTGTGAAAACCATCACAGTCACAAACTACAGTGGAATTTGTGATTGTAGACATCTCCCCTTCTCCCTCTGACTATTATATCTTTTTCTCTTCCCTAATCCTTTCTCCCCCTCTCTATTTATCTCTCCTTCTCTTTCGCACTGCCATTCACAATATCTTAAGGCGTTTTTATCGTCTACAGTGAAACTATTGGTCATATTCACTTATTATGAGATTCACATTAAGGGGAAATTACAAATTGGTAACAAATTAAGAAGAAATATCGGTGCATTTCTTTCAGGCGTATGACGGCAATAAATTCATAGTGAATATCGTCGTTTTTCAACCTTCATAATAGCTTTTTATCATATTACAGATTTATGATTATCACTTTCTTTTCTTTGTTCATACTGAAATATTTCATTAAGCAGATCGCCTATTAGATATACTAATGGTTTCTCTACCATGATGTATATTGGTTACACACACTGAACCAGCTTCACAGGCAAATATAAATATATTCTCTTTATTATTTGATATAAGTGTTCACATCTCTATACTTATTTTCGCGTCACCAGAGTATTAATCAGACAATGACTTAGAACTAACACGCTTGAAGCTATACTGACTTCATTACATTATTCGATAGCAAGAAGTATCTAATGATTTCCCAATCTGCAATAAAGATTTAGGCATCTCTATAGGAATAAGAAAAATAATACAAGAATGAATCTTTATATCTCTGAACTAAATTATTTACAAGTACACATTTCACGAAATTTAGATTTGTCTTTGATATAATTCGTCATATGAAGATGTTTTAACATCTTCATACTTCTTTACTCCAGAATCGCTACAAAGAATAGCGCGACCACGTTCCTTTTCAAAGCACGCAACAAAAAGGACCACCTTTTCAGAAGGGAGGCGTTCAAAGTCTCTTATTATAGCACCATAAGATCACTATTAATACTGCAAACATATTTCTGTCTGCTAGAAGTATAAAGAGGAATTTTTCAGTAAGGCAATCCCTACTTTCCTTTCCTCGCATCAATGTTGCTGACTCCGGAAAGGACATTAGTTGCTGCTTTTCTTTTTTTTTCGTAACCATATAACGTATGTCTTATTGGAAATGCAAAAATGATATATTTTAATTCATGAAAACATTTGCAGTCAAATGCAATAAATTTAAACATTGTCGAGCATGAAAGAGTATCAATTATCGGTTGAATAGACAATAATGAAATTATAGATGTTACCAAATTATTTAAATATAAAATATACCACAAAATCAGAGAAATATAATTTCCTGAAGGCGATCTGTCAAACTATTGTCGTAATCACAATAACTTTATAACTCTCTACACTGACTTGGAGGGAACTATATATATTACTGTGTAAAAATTGAGGGTTTCTTTGTTTTATCATTTAAGGATTATGCATTGCTTTCAAGTGAGACCCTGCTCATATATTTAGTTACATATGAAGCAGAAGCTGATAGCATTCGCATTCCACAACTACTTCGAAATTGAATTGCGTATGAAAAATAATATATTCATCTACTTCTCACATTAAACTTACGAATTGCTTAAGCATAAAAGGAGGAATTTGGCAATGTAAATGACCAGTGTTGATAATCAACAGTGAATAATGACTTAATATTTCAAGAAAAAGTTATTCTTTTACATTGTGTGACATGAAAAGCCACTCTCCAAGTTTTCCACCTATGTGGCATATATATATATATATATATATATATATATAATATATTATATATATATATATATATATATACATATATAAGCACAGGCGCACAGGCGTAGCTCTAAGGAAAGAAACTTGCTTTCCAACATTATGCTTCCGGTTTCAGTCCAAGTACGTGACACCTTGGACAAATGTCTAATTATTTCTTTCCTGCCCACAATTGTCTACACAGAGAGGAGACAAACAAGGACAGACAAAGATTAAGTCGGTTATATCGACCCCAGTGCGTAACTGGTGCTTATTTAATCGTACCCGAAAGGATAAAAGTCAAAGTTGACATCGGTGGAATATGAACTCAGAACGTAGCGGCAGACGAAACACCACTAAGTATATATATATATATTATATATATATATATATATATATATATATATATATATATATATATATATATATATTATATATTATATATATATATGTATATATATATATACATCCAGGTTGACGATACAAAAATACAAGGACGGATAATTGGAAGCCTTTTATCTTCAGTCAAGAACCGGATCATCCTCGTAATTTCGGCTGATTAGTCTTGAGAGTGCTCCTATCTGGACATCCCCAAGGAAAAACTAAGCTAGGAGCATTAGATTCCTTGGAAAAAGCATCGAATATATACGAAAACAAGGACGGAATAACATACGATGTTACACGAATATAAATACAAAAGTACAATAAAAATACAATAATAATGATAACAAGACATAACAACAGGCGTCTTTCGACTAGGGTCGAATTGAATTCAGCTGGCGTGTGTGGAAATGAAGCCTTACGGCAGAGGGAAGAAGATCGATGTGGCAGTGACCGTGGTCAGACGCAAAAGGGCTAGCAGTCGGCCAATCAGTCACGTGCGAAGAGAAGAGAGGGAAAAAGAGGAACAAAAGAATTAAGGAGGGGAGAAAAGAGAGGGTGTGTAGAAGTAGATAGGCGGATGAATCAAGGAGTGCGAGAAAACAAGACAGAGACAGGGACATAGTGAAGTGAAAAGTGAGTAATAAAGACAAAGAATGTGAGAGAGAGAGGGGGGAGAAAGAGTTGATAATTCGTACAAAAGGAGTGGCAACGCTTGTAATTACATCAGATGAATTACACAGTGCAGGGAGTTTCAGCGCTTGATATAACATGCTTCAAATATTAAGAGATTTTTATTTCATTCCAAGTTCGATAGACGTGGTATTAAGGTGTGTTACTTATAGATTTATTATGTTTTGCTTATGAACGACTTCCGAACTACAAGTCGCCACACTACAATAACGTGTGTGAACTACTAGCAACACAACATAATATCACCATCGTTTAACTTGGAGCGAAATGTAAATCGGATAATTTTTGAAGCATGTTACGTCACCTGATTAGGCTCTCTGTACTGTGTAATGCATCTGTTGTCATTACCTGTTGGGGAGCTATGCTGAAGGCAACCGAAACGATTGTTCTGCTAAATAAAAACTTCTATTAGCGCTCTATCTTCCGTATCAATCATTTAAAATATATCCAATATGCATCTAGGAATTCTTGGCGTAGATCAAGCGACGAAGGCTCAGTAAGGCGGATGAGGTCTGGTAGACATAAAGGGCGAATGTGGTCTGCAGGCGACATAGGTTACACGACATAGATTTTGGATACTGAAGTTTCACGGGTTACTTCTAAAATTTATTTTTTATTAAATTACTATATATGTATACGTATATGTATATATAATATATATATACGTATATATATATATATATATATATATATATATATATATTATATATATATATATACATATATATATATATATATATATATATATATATATATATATATATATGTTATATGATATGTTATGTATATATATATATATATATATATATATATATATATATATATATATATATATATATATATGTATATATATATGTATATGTATATATATAATATATATATATATAATCATTTGAGGGAATATTATTCCTAACTTACAGGGAAAAATTCAATTTAGAAATACTAAATCAAATTTCACAAAATATAATATATATATATATATTATATTAATTAGAAAAAACACCTTTTATCAATTCAAAATGGACAATTAAATTACACCATCAAGAAAATTACATATAATAGAAATATTAAAATTAAAATAACAACGATATAACGATGATTAAATAAAGTGCAAAATAATAATAAAAACGTATATATTTGGTAGAATAACGACAAGTGTTTCGTGGGTATATTGAAGAAATGATGATAGTAAAAAATTAATAGTAGTAGTAAAATCACTTTGACATAAATATAGCCACTCATGATGTCAAAAATATACTAGAATAATAAAATAATTAATTAATAAATATGCTTTAAAATATATATATAACATACTAAATATACATTAATTGAAAAATAGAAACAATACTTAAATTATTCAATATTTTAAAATTAATTAACATACACAATGCTAGTACAAGCCATTAATTTAGTATATATATA
Organism: Octopus sinensis; assembly: GCF_006345805.1. Lineage (NCBI taxonomy): Eukaryota > Metazoa > Mollusca > Cephalopoda > Octopoda > Octopodidae > Octopus > Octopus sinensis. The sequence goes on along the minus strand of NC_043008.1, from coordinate 28,836,181 downwards.
TTACATAACTATAAGGGGGATGACCAATAAGTGGACATCCATTATGCTAGAAGTAGACCCCCTATAGTCTTAGAACTAGGAAAGGATGTTCTCAAGAAATGTAGCAAAATTACTTTCATTATATATATATATATATATATATATATATATAGATATATATTATATAATATATATATAATAATATATATATATATAATATATAATATATATATATATATAAGGACGCCACAAACAATAAACAACATAAAATACCAAAACAGTTGAGATGAGTACGCAAGCAACGATAGAGACAAATGTAAAACTGGAAAACTAACATAAAGAACGTCCTTTCATCAGTTGTCGGCTGTCTATCTACGCCTCATTTCGAGCACTGAACGACAATATGAGTCTCGGAAGGCAGTTGCTCCGAGAAATATCAAAATAAAATTTAGGATTTATGGAGGCTCAAAGTTGGGAACAAAATAGGACGGTGGAGACTGACAAAGTAACAGAGCGTAGACAAACGTGGAGGATCATTAGACCAGAACAGGGGTAACATAGCGAACGTTGGAGAAATGTTTTTGTTGAAAAGAAAAAATATAAAATAGAGGGATAGATGGCATACGTTCAGGCTCTAGGACAAGCCTGAAAGAAAAGGAAGATGGTCCCATGATGTGAAGAAAGATGACTGATAATCACGCGTGAGCAACGAGAGAGTAAATGAGAAAGAGGGAGAGAGAGAGGAATATAGATAAAGGTGGAGGGGAACAAAAAGGAATTAGAGGAAAGATGTGACAGAAAACGATAGGGGAAGAGAACAGTAGAGAGTAGATTTGCATCAAAATGATACACTTACTTGGAAATGGATGCTTTGAGCAATCTCAAGATTAATCAGCCGAAATTGCTAAGATGATCTGGTTCTTGACTGATGACTGAGGGCTTCGAATGTCCCGACCTGTGGTTCTTGTGTCGTCTCCGTGGTGTTTCATGTTCTTGTCCATGTCTGTAATTATTTTACTGTTTACCTATATATATATATATATATATATATATATATAATATATATATATATATATATATATATATATATTATATATATATATATGGTTGTGTGTGTATCTCACTGTGTATGTATGTAATTGTGTGCCTTTGTTTGTCCCCCACGATCGCTTCACAACCTCTGGTGGTGTTTTTATCCACCTGTAACGTAGCGTTTCGGCAAAATACAACGATAGAATAAGTACTAGACTGAGACAGAATAAGTCCTGGCATCGATGCGTTCGACAAAAGGCGATGTTCTAGCATGGCCGCAGTCAAATGACTGAAACAACTAAAATAATATATATGCATATGTGTGTGTATGTATTTAAACATTTTTTATTTGATTCTTTTATTAGTATTTCTCCTTTGACTGCGGTCATGCTGGTGCAATACCTTAAGGTGATTTTGTCGAGCAAGTCGCACCTAGGAGTTATTCCTTCTTAGCTTAGTATTTATTCTATCGGTCACTTTTGCGGAACCGCCAGGTCACGGGGTCTTAAACACATCAACGCCGGTTGTCAAGTGGTGATGGGAAGACAAACAAAGGCACACACAAAGATACACAGACACAGACACACACAGACACACACACACCATGGCTCTTCCGTACAAAACAATGTTACTTATCTTTTTTAATCCAGGGGTACACCAACTCCAGCTGCTTAACGACACAGTACCAATATCCGGTAAATATTCCGCGCAAGGTAGCGAATGCCTCCAATCCAATGGTGACAGGACGAGTAGACCAGAACTGGCTTCAGGCTCTTACCTTTCCTCAGTACTGGACTCCTGTCTGCTAGACATGGTAGTCATTCGTCCCAGTTTTGCATATATAAATGAATAAGCGATATTCATCTTGCAAGAAACAAAGTAGCTAACTCTAAAATCTTTAGATGCAAGGGATGCAAGTAGTAATTCTGCCGTAAAATAATGATTGTTGCCATTTCAACATGGCTGTACCGTACAAAACGTTGTTACTGCTATTTTTTAACTCCGAGAAGACACCTCCTCCAGCTGATTGATGACACAATACCTGGAACAACCATGTTCAAGTGAGAACAAGCATTTCTTTTCAGTAGATTTACGACTTGCATCCCTTAGAGATTTTAAAACTACCTACTTTTCTAATATACATATGTGTGTGCGTGTGAGTATGCACAGAGGGACAGATGTGTGTGGATACATATATATGTGTGCGTGCGTTTGTGTGTGTGTTTGTGTGTGTGTGTGTGTGTGTGTGAGAGAGAGAGAGAGAGAGAGAGGAGAGAGAGAGAGAGAGAGCTTGTGTATATATAAATATTATAGTGACGTCTGTATTTCTGATTTTAGGCTGTAAAATTGCGATTTAGCCACATTTCTTCTTTTACAATTCTCACATTAGCGTTTAGAAAATTATATATATATATATAATATATATATATATATATATAATATATATATATTATATATATAATATATGTGTGTGTATGTTATATATATATATATGTGTGTGTGTGTGTCAGCTCTGAGCTGAAACAAGAAAAACGATATATATATATATATATATATATATATATTATATAAATATATATATTTATTTATATATAATATATATATATAGATATATATATATATATATATATATATATATATATAATATATATATTATATATATATATTCATATGTCTGTATGAGTGTGTGTGCGCGTTCGACCGTCGTCTTAAAAGTTCATAGGCTGACAATGATACTGTTATGGAATGTAACCAAATGAAATTTATTTTTCAACATAGTGATTCTTGTCGTGTCCCCATTCATTGCATCGGTGTTGCATTCCTTGGATCGCATTCGTGTGGGTAGAAGAACTCAACTGCAGATATGATAATCACTCCAATACTGGTTCTCAGGCAATTGCTTTTCGTATCAGAGATGATAGTCACATGAGGACAAACCAGAAGAATAGCGACGGTGATCAATCAGTTCAAAGACACACTCAGGCACAGCAGCCTTTGAAAACCAGTATTTGTATGGTGTAGCAAAGTACCGACAAAACAAGACACCTTTCGTCAGTCTTTCTGTGCATTTTTTCTTGATAGCATTTTGTAAGTGCATTAGCAAGTTGACATAGTACTCACCATTGATACTGCGACACCTTCATATCGGTAAGGAGGGGTATTTAGACTGCATGGATCATCTTTTTATCTCTGGCTCAAAGTCATGGATCCAACACATATCCTAGTTTGGGAACATCTCAATGAAGCCAGGTACATCTGCAATAAGCAATGTCATATTTTCCCGTGGTATAATCAGCCTGATCTCCTTTTGATCAGGTGTCAGAAGACTACCACTCATCCAACAGTAATTTTCATCATTCCAATCAATATGCAGAATATTCTCAACTCTCATGTGATACAGTTGGCCATTTGAATCACCTGTTATCCATCATCATGTGGGGAACACAATCAACACTTCTCTCGTCTTTTCGCCAATTATAAGACTTTCGCTTTCCTTCCAAAATTTAGTTGTCCGCTTTTACACTGTTGAGAGGATTGGAGCGTCATACACTTAATGTAGGAACCACGTCAACTGGAGCCTTTTTCTACAATTAATTGATAATAGTATGATGCAAGCTGTTTCAAAGAGAATTCGATTCAAGTTATATCTGGAGTATTTTTGAACAGTCAAGTTTTAAAATTATGGCGAAAACATCAATGCCGTTATTAATAAGAAAACTGTAAATTAGTGTCTGCTAGATTTCACAGTTCTATCCTCAGACTACCCTTGTATGCTTGTATATAGAAATGCATATAAGCATATATGCATGTACATATATGCATATGCATATATATGTGTCTGTAGACAGTCATTTTTCACATATGTATATATTTGAAAGTTGATCGTAATAGAGTGTCGCCATTTGCATTGTTAGATCCTTACCTTTTCATTGTTCTAAATTAATGAGCATCAGGTTAATACAGTCATGTTATCTATCGACTAACGAAAAACACAAAGAAACTAGGAGATCACGATCGTAATTTTATTCAATATCGTTTTCAAATAATATTTATTACTCCTGCCATTAATGGTACTATAATTGTCACGGGCAATACATAGTTTTCTAAACATTAATTTTATATATATATGTGTGTGTGTGTGTGTGTGTGTGTGTGTGGTTGTGCGCGTGCATATATATACCTGTGTTTGTGTGTGTGTGTGTCTATCTGTCTGTGTGTGTGCTGATGCATGCACATCGACCCCATCCGACACATATATGATTGTGGGGCAGGGAATCTATCAATGAGTCTAGTCTGTTTATAGGTACGCACTAACGAACGTAAAACATCAGACTTGGAGATAAAAAGGACATTAATGACGGGCAAATGCACATATACACCTTCAAACCTGTATATATATATTTATGTTTTTTTAAAGAAAGAAAATAGATAAGCTGCAGAACAATGAAGAAAGAAAAGCAAAGAGGGGGGAAAAGATACAGAGAGAGAGAGAGAAAGTTTCTTTTGAGATATATTGTTTGTTTAGAAGGTGATTAAATTTTGTTCTTTTGGAGAAAAGAGAGGAAGAAGAAAATAGAAAGCAGGAAAATCGAGAAAGAGGAAATAAAGCAAAAAAGAGGAAGTATAGACAGAGAGAGTGTGGGGGGTAGGTACTGTACAAGTTGCTGTGATGAACTCATTAAAATTTCATTAGAAATATTTTTCTTGTTTTTTCCTCCACTTTCCATTGCATACCTATCACGATATTTGTAAATATACAAGGCGGTGCTCCCGCATAGCTGCAATCAAGTGGCTGAAAAAGCAAAATAATACACATTTTCTCATAGTAGGAGGTAGTGGCTAAATGACTTTCCAAGATGTCAATCTTAGGAAGTAGCATGGGAAGGATAAGACAAGAGAGGAAGAAGAAAAATGTTTTGATACATAAGTGGGCATGTCACCAGAATAATGTATGAAAATAAGAGTTCAAAGTTCAATGAAAATGTACATTTGTTTACAACTGTAGAGCCAAACCCCATATTCTGTATAATTACATATAATTACAGAAAAAATGCTTAGTAATGAAATGTCTGTGGGTTGATCACATCAGATTGAAAGGAAACCTCTGTGTGCCTGTCTGTCTGTTTCTCTCTCTGTTTGTCCTGCCCCTTTTCTCGATTATCCTGCTTCCTATTTTTGTTTTCTCCAAGGAAAAATATGTCTTCACTTCTAAACAAACAATATAATGGAATATATATCTCTCTGTTTCTTTCTCACTCTATCTCTCTCTCTCTCTCACTGTCTATCATTTCTCCCTCTTTGTCCTGCTCTCCTCATTTTCTCTTTCGCCCTTTCACGCCAAAATACTCAAAATAATTGTTTCCTCTTCTAAGCAAAACAGAGAGCATCGGATCAATTTAAGAAACGAGGAAGCGTTTCGTTTTTTATCCTTTTGGGTTTAAATTTTCTCTTCTGTTAAACGAACACAAACGAAAGCGCTAATAAAGCATTATCTAAAATTCTGACTGCCTCACTTTTCTCAATGTATATATATGTATATATAAGTAGAAAGATATATTTTTTCAACGCGTAAGTACTAGTAGAATAGCATATGTAAGGATAAAATCCTGTAAGCAACGAGCTATGAGGCTCGGAATAACAACGTTTTATTTTCCGGTTAAAGTGCATTGCCATTTAGGCTACACTGCTGTGCTGACAAATTCATCTACAATTTAGAATTTATAAACTCATATAGGAACGCTAGCTTGAATAGTAAAACATTTTGACCAAAAACTAAAGAGATGTGAGTTCTAGTTTCGTGGCTGATTGCTGACAGGAGTTTTCTGCTCTGTAGGATGTTATCCTATATATGCTGTTATATCAGTACTTGCCGTTGAAAAATATAGGTTTCTACTTGTACTATGATACATTTCATCGCTTCCAAAACAAACATATGCTTCTTTACATATGACATAATACACACACACACATAAACATTCATAGAGCGCATTCAGGTCATTTACGCACGCACGACGATCACTGAGGCACACGTTACACGCACCATTCATATATGTATATATATATATATATATATATATATATATATATATATATATATATATATGTTTTTGTGTGTGTATGTATATATATTTTATGTAGGTATGCATGTAAATATATATATATATATATGTGTGTGTGTGTACATGTTTGTGTCTGTGTTTGTCCCCCTAGCTTTACTTGACAACCGATGTTGGTGTGTTTAAGTCCCCGTCACTTACCGGTTCGGCAAAAGAGACCGATATAATAAGTACCCATGAGTGACCATGGGTTTGCACCTAGAGAGTTACCCTCTGAGGCACAAGTCTGGGCAAGGTTTTTTTATGGAAGACCAGTAGTCGCCCATGCATACCGGCCTCCCTTCTCCACGCCACCAGTGTTATCCAAGGGAAAGACAAAGGTCGATACAGCTTGGCACCTGTGACATCGCAACTCATTTCTACAGCTGAGTGAACTGGACCAACGTGAAATAAAGTGTCTTGCTCAAGAACACAACACGCACCCCGGTCCGGGATTCGAGCTCACAACCTCACGATCGTAAGCTCGACGCTCTAACCACTGAGCCATGCGCCTTATATATATATATATCGATTATCTATATAGAATATTGTTCCAAGTGTTGAAGACATTCGAAATTGAACAGGAAGAGGAGTAATTGTAATAACAAGCAAGTTAGGAATCTCGATTTACACAAGATATTAGATAATTCTATGCAAAAAATGTGCATATATGTATGTGTGTATGTGTGTATATGTGTGTGTACATAAAGACAAAGAGCGACAGAGAGCTAGAGAGTCTGAGAATAGATAGATTTAAATAAATAGAGAGAAAGAAAATACATCGTTGGATACATGCATACATGCATGCATATATACGTACATATATACATAAATAGTGTTAGATGCATTTCGACTGAAAGAGGGATAGATCAATGCACACTAGCGTATGTAAGCCTACAGGCATACACATACAAACACGCACACACACTTGTATGCCATATATATTCAAATACGTGAATATTATAAATATATACACAGTGTAATTGTGATAAAACGGAAATAGAAAAATGAAAAGAGTTTTGTTGTTTTAATATGGCATGAATTTTTAGTTCGTGCATCATATTTAATGACATGTCGAAGTAGGTTTCTCTGCGGGTACTTTTTCCCACTCATTTCAAACTAAATTTATTGAAAGACTGTATCATCATTTGTTCATTGATCGGTGTTCTCTAATAGCTTAACGTTTAGAACGGTTTTTGAGTAGAATCATGTGCTAAACTTAAATTATATATTTACTAATGTTATTTCCGGATAATGAATTCCATTAAATGTCTAAGATTTTGATATTACAGGACATCCGCTTTTGATCACATGTCAATATCCGTGATGTCATTCTCAAGAGTCATTACAGAAATCTCGTAACTGTGACATCAGTTTCCTTACTGAAATTGTTGTTCATTCCCTGCAAACTTGCTAGTATTGTTGTTACCAATCAGTAGTTCGACAGCATCTTCTAATAGCAATTCTTTTCCATCAATATTTGCTCACAAAATTCTGTTGTCGGCATGTTTTTCATTTATTTCGGCTGTCCACTTAATTCTTCGAAAAAATTATTTGTTTCGAATCCTTCAGAATTGGATGCTGCATTGAGCATAAATATTTTTGTAAGTAATGTCTGACACTTGTCATGAATCAAATAGATTAATTTGCATAAAACGTGGGTAAAGAATTATAAGATATTTATGTATGCAATTTTACACCAAAAATTCATATATTAGTTGCAAGTTGAAGATGAAAAGTGTTAGAGAGAGAAAGCAGAGGAATAATGTCGGAGAAGTAGGCGAATAAAACACACATTTTTCAGAGTTGTCTGTAGACTGCGAAGGACAAATGTATCCAATTCGTGTAAAAAATGTGAACAGGATATATCAGAGTGAAGTATTGTACCATTGACTAACAATTCATTCGGTGGCATTAACGTTTCTGATGAATTTACCTGTCTCATGTGTGAAATACCCACAAAGCTGTCAAATTATATGCTGTTTGAATACAAACAATCAATCATTGAATCTGATTAGTTAGCTTATCATAGGGGAAACGCTTATCTGATTACATGACTAATAAAACAAGGAATTACAGAAACACTTTTACCTAATGTCAAACCTAGAATTACAGTAAGGTCTCAAACCATTACACATTGATCCTCAGTTTGAGACCAGGACCTAAATATATCCCCATAAAATGCAAAGACTAGCTTCAAAGAAACTGTCTCCATAACGGCATTAGCATCTACGTGAACATGGAACTATTGTCTGTTGATATGTAACCAAAGATGCTGTGGATTTGAAGAGATTTGTTTTTAGTATTTTCGACAAATAATGCTGCTGAAGCTTGCCGAGGGTTGACTAAATGTTATGAAAAACTGGAAAAGTGAAGTCTCAAAAATAATAACATCAAATACTACACTGACCATTATCGGTCATCTTTGTGATGACGTACGCTCATTCCAGTTATTTATTCCTTGGTAACTATGAAACATTTTCATATAACGAGAATAAATCAATTGTATGTCGCTTGATAATTACTGTAATTATGTAAAGGGCAAGTCTAATATGAAATGAGCAAATTTCTAAAAGAAAATACTTCAGTTATTTGCAACTAAAAGACAGCCTATCCAGTACTGGGTAATATCAACAATGAAATGTAGACAAACTCACTAAAATGATAAGGTTTTGTGTGTATATATATATATATATGTGTGTGTGTATATATATATAAATATATTTGTATATATATATATATATGTATATAATTATTGGTATATATATATATATATATATATATATATAAAACTGATGACTACGCATATTTAGCTATTTATACATTCATTCATTCGTGTGTGTCATTGTTGTAGGCGTGCACTATGTAATAGAGATGGACGTAAAAAGAGGTGTGTGAAATCGACACTGCTATATATTGTTTCTGCACCGAGAATATTTCTATTACTTTGGTTTGATTTGAAATCAGAAAGCAAAAGCCTGAAACAATTATGTTACGGTATATTCCGACTCTATTTCGTATGTGCCAGTTCGGCAACATACGGTGTCCTATGATATAGTGATCATTACCTTTTGACCGGCCGATTTAGAAAATATTTTTTTGTAACCAAACACTTTTAAATTCGTATACTGGTAGAATGTGTCATATAAATCATGTTTTCCTCTTAGCGTTTTTGAGAAAAGTTAAGATTTATGAAGTTATTTCGTGTTTAAATTGTCGTATTTCGGTAATTTCAACCAACCACTGACATATTCAACTGAATAAAATAGCTGCTTTTAGTTTTTTTTCCTGTTTTTCAGCTACTATTTTCGGAAAGACGTCTTTGCCCCCTACTCCTCCAATTTCTTTATTTTAAAGTTTTTTTTTTGTAACTCTAACCCTAAAACCCCAACCTTTACCCTAGCCTTAACCCTAACTCTAAAACCCTAACCCTAAAAACCTTACCCTAAAAGCTTAAAGTTAAAAGATTAAAGTTAAAACCAGTACAAACGCACGAACGATGTCATAAATAACAATGACAAACGAAATATACACTGCCTATAGTTGTTGTTGACAAAAACCGCAGCAATTTTATTCATCTGAATACACGCCATTGATTGGCTGAAATTACCGAAATATGACAACTTTAAAATGAAATAAGCTCGTTATTCTCAAAAACGCTAAGAGTAAAAAATGTTTTATATGACACTTTTATACCAGTGTCCGAAGTTTGAAAGTGTTTAGCTACAAAAAATTAATTTCTCGATCTACCGTTGAAAGGGAAAAGATCCTGATATAGTATTACCATTTAATTTGAAACAACATATATTAAAACTATTAGACGTAATTGCTTTCGTTTGAAGTATATACATATGAATATTATAGATGTCATTTTTTTATTAGTAATTTGGCAGCATAAAATATTAATTGAAATTGAAAAAATTTCGACTAAGGCGAACGATAATTTTTTAGTTAATAGAAACATATTCATGATAACAATTTTTCCACTTGTAATATGTTTAATCCTTTCAATGGTTTGGCTCCATCACAAACACAACTTGAGTATACATGTAGGTATATTTTTCCCCTCGTAGAGCTCCTCTCTCTATAACAATGGTGTTTGTCCAACATTGAGATTTTATTATTTTCCCGCTAAATCTTTCACATCGAACAGTCAATAAAAAGTGTTCTTGTTTATTCAACATTAGCAATATCTATTTCACTCTGCTGCCCATTGCAGCACTCTCAATTAGAGTATTTTATATAATTAGAGAGGGGACTGAGTAGGTGAAAATTTCAGAGGATTTACTCGCTTGAAAGACGTACCGGTGATTGACTTCTGTATTTCTCTTTAAAAGTAGATAGCAGCTGTTCATGAATATCTTCATCATATTCAACCTCATGATGTGCATCCAGGTTACAATATATCTGAATACCTTGGCAAATTGTTAGTGAAACTATCTCCGATGTCGGAGAATGGAATCTGTCTTTTCAATATGTTAATATCAACATACATACATAAACATACACACACACACACACACACACACACATACACACAAATACACACATACACACAGACATACACACACACACATACACATGTATACATGCAACTGTTCCCTTAATCAAGGTATTTTAGCAATGTGTTCAGCATTTCCTTATGGGTGGTGAAATAGTTTTTAAGTTCATTCGGCTATAAATGAAGACATGTATCATGACCAACATTTCTAAAGAACTTCAGCATTACTAAACGTAAGGAAAAATTCCAGTCTGGTCGTGTTTGGATATCTATGACACTGGCACCAAAATTATACATGAAATATCTCTGGCTGACAAGAACTGGCGTATGGCAAATCCATCATCCAAAACATTTCACAGAAAGAAATGCTCCCTAGCAGGGCTTGTTACTGCTGCGCTGACAGACAGAGATTAAGCTACAGTTCGGAACTTGCAGCTTTGTGTTTTTTGAGGTTTTGTATCTACCAGAAAATACCAACAATTTTGATAGTTAGTCACTAATGATTGTCTAAAAAAGAGCTTGCCGTGTCTTTTGTTTTTTTACTTGTTTCATAGTACAAAAGAACGTAAGGCGTCCATTAAATTATCTGCACTGAGTTAACCTGATAAGCACCTAGAACCTTTTATATATCACTCTATTCTGTTTGAAGATAAGGGAAATAAATATTTGTACAGTCACTGAAGGAATTACCCTGTATTCTAATACAATCTTATGCGCCCCATGCAAAAAAGAAGGCAAACTACTCGGAGCATTGTCGCTGATGGCAAAAGGTGCATATATAAATGATATATACAAACATACACACGTGCATGAATTAATGCATGCTTACAGACATACTGACGTATAATCACATATAAAACGCGAACGTGCACACACTCACACAGAAACGCACATACATAAACGCACAGGTACATACTCAAATGCCGTTTGTAATTTCAATATTTTGAATAGTTGAGATTTTTATCGGATTTTATGGAATGGATGGAATATATGGCATCAGTGTACAGGAATAATATCATATATGTACACACTATGGACAGTGTCTTGTCGGTTACCATCAATACTTTTTCTGTATGCTTCTCAATATGAATTATCCAGTTGTATAATTGAAACAATTGATCTTCCATTTCGTAGGTTCATGAACACTGCATACAATACTAGGCAACTGCTTCTCTTTTCTTAATTTTATGTCATCACTACAATTGTGAAACCCGAATGAAAACTATAATAGTGACATTCGGAATTTTACAATTTTACTTTTTCGTTTTTCATAATTATCTTTTACTAGATGTGATTCACTTTCTAGATATGTGTAAGTTGCTCTCGACACATTCGCATATGTGCACTGTAAAATAAATAAAGAGACGTAAGGAAACGATTTTGAATATAACATATGTTTATTGTTTTTGTTGTATTTCGATGGTATTTTATTACCAAATATGTTCAAACTAAATAAATATTATTTTAATTATTTCTATGTTTAATACGCAGTCGCATGATACATGATACACGCTCTAACTTCTACAAAAAGAAAACAATGATTAATATTTGTAATAATTGCATAGAAATTTAAATTGATTTCCAAAATAAAACAGAGAATAAATTCATAGTCAGCTTCCAATACAATGCTATGAAATACTTTAGTTTGAACTTTCATCTACTGCAATGACAAATTTCACGTAACGGATCTTGCACAATTAAGCAATCATTTATGAAACCGACAAATCCTCCGGTATTTACATTAAATAAAGTATCAAATGATAGAAGATGGGGTGTAGAATTACATAGAAATTATTTCGATCAAACACTATATATTCTGACAGCGAAACTGAAGAACACAGAGTAATTTTACTTTGAAGTAATCTCTTATAATTTGTAGAATGTTTACTTATATATTGGTTCCTTATCACATTACTGATTTTGTTGTTTCTCTGTTTTACTTCATGATTTGCAATATTCCTAAGATTCTTTGACATGATAAGAAGAAATTACTTAAGAATTTTTTCATTGTGTATATTCACGGAACTAAGATACGGATTTTCAGACACATTGCTAATATTACATACAAAAAGTTTCTGGAATTATGCAAGTGTACTACTCTATAATATCGATATGCTGATATTTAAGATACTTCAACATCAAACAATGTGTTGAAAACTTTTCAATTTCCTATTTCACCCTTCAGTGTTAGAATTAGTTCTCAAATATTATTTCTTTTCATATGAAAACTTCTAGTATCAATAGAGTTGGAGACAACAAACATGAAACAGAAAGAAGATAGCGATATCTACTAGTTGAAGCATTCTTGTATGACAGTGAGTGAGTAACGCATGGCAGTATCTATTTAGAATTAGGAATATTAAGATTTCATTGTTGTCATGCATTTCTTTGCTGCTTTCCAATCCAACAACAAATGAATTATTTCGTGTCATGAGTGTCAAAACAAATTTGACAAGTGACTTGTGTATAAATCCAGTTTGGGATGTAAAGAATACGCTCCCTTAGACAAAAAATTTCATTTCATAATAAAAAAAAGGTATGATATAGATTTCTCGTTATTCTGATAGATTTGATATTATTGCGTCTTCTTCGTTCTATATATTCTCTGAAACTCATACAGAAAGCTGCTAGATATAATGACAAAGTATGTTTTCATGAAAAAAGAAATGGCATATTTTTTTCTTTCCAAACATATCTTTATGTACATACCTTAACATAGCGACATCAATCTAGAGGTCGGTACTTTTGAAACCATTCTATCAAAATGTATTGGAAATATGAATGGTTGCTTTTCCATATCAGAAAATTCAGCCAAGAAATAATTATACAATACCATCAAAATCATGCACTTAGAAAAATACACACATAAGTATAATATTTCACGGAGACACAAGAGCACGAATGCATGGTAACAATAGTGTCCATGATTACAATATAAATAAGAAAATATATGCTCAGACACAAGCAAGTGCATGAAAGTAATATCGCATTTATATAAGTTTTTCAAAACTTGCTGTTATCAAATAATATTGCCATAAGTTCATAGGAGATTATAAGTAACCTCAATATCAGCTCTTTTACAACCATCGTTACAACCAAGTTTACCATCATTCATTAAAATATTAACTTGAAAAGACTAACTTAAAATTGGTCATCACAATTTAAACTTGCTGCCAACTTGTAAATTCTAAGTCGAAGTTTAAATGAAGTTGAAATGATAATTTAGACAGATTGTTAAGGATTCAGTTCTACCCTGCATTAACTGAATATAAACATGTGGCATGCATTTGGTGGTATTAATACTGCGATTATTAGAGGAAATATTCGGAGGGGGACGTAATATGTGTATGTATGTGAGTGTATATATGTTTGTGTGTATGGATATATATACGTGGTTTTGTGTGTAGAAGGTAGAAACGTAACACTCGACTTGTAAGATAAGACAAGATAGAAAATGCCAAAATAATCTCATCATGAAGTACGGTTTAGTAGCGGTTTTAGACTTTTCGACTGAGTGTAAAATAAGAAAAACAATTAAATTGGAGTAAAATAAATTAAGTGAAATGTTCTGTAAATATTGCCATCGTCTTTAAACAGGTAAATATTTCCGTGGTTTTCAGATAGACAGTCCCTATCTCTCTCTCTTCCTTTGTGTATGCTTAGTAGGTAGGTAGGTAGGTAGGTAGGTAGACGTAACTTGAAGGAATTATTTGAGTACAGAGAATTGAGGAACTCAGGTACTGAACGGATTAAAGGATGATAAATATAGGTATTATGGAAATGACAAACAATAAATTAAATAGAGAGATACAATTGACTATCCAATAATTCATTTATATAATAATATAACATAATATACAATGAATATTATATATGGAATGATAGCACAAAATTATCAAAAAACAAAGATCCAGCAACTTGTTTCAACTTATATACATTATATGATATATAAACAATTCAATTCAATTATATATGTCCTATTAGAGCCAAAATTCAACGACAGACGAATTTCCGTGTGAAAGAGCGGCTAGATCCTAAAAAAATAATCTAAATACCTATATATACCTATCCCTATTCTCCAATGTGTACCCACGGTTTGCAATCAATTTTTAAATACAGTTTTCAGTTGATCCTATATAAAAATAATGTTTCCGTTGCGAATCAACCTTGCATCTATATACACTAATTTTCTGTAAACAAACATTATTAAAACAAAAATTATCCTTATATCTACAACCACAATTCCTAGCTAGATCATTCACTGTAACAGTAACATTTGTGTTATTGTAAAAATTGTCTAATCTTTCATTACTAAAGAAAGTTATAAATTTTAACAAATTTTTAGATAGAGAAAAACCTATTCTAATCCTTTCATTATTAATTATTTTATTATATTTATATTCTTTATTAAAATGCTTCGATATAGATCTGTAAAACAGCTTTACCAAATTCGTTCTTATTTGTCCTGCGTAATGAAGGATAAACTAAATATAATTATCGTCATTATAATTAACATTATTAGGCCATATACTTATCCTTAAACTTAAGTCTTTTAATTTATCTATTTTCATACAGAATGTATTTACTACACTTGTTCCTAATAATATCATTACCACTGTTAACCGAATCATAAATATTTACGAATCTATTGGATACTGTTCTCATATTAGATATACTCACTTAGATGTCAACCAATTTTCCATTATTATAGAAAGACATTTTTGAGTTTCCATTCTTATTACAATATGCTAATCTATTCCAGTATACTGCTTTTTAATGAGCATCATTATAATATACGGCATTATTATTTAAGATTTCCTCATTGGACGATAAATAAAAACAACTCTAGAAATGTTATTAATCAAATGTCTTCCTATCACTTTAGGATAGTTACTATGAAAGTTGATATATTCTCAATTATATTTGGGTTTATGATACGAACTATATAAGCAAGGAAGAAGGTTCAGATTCACATCAGGTGATTAACTGAATCAAGTTCATTTTCTACAGATAGACAAACGTAATATTTAAAACTAATTACGGAATTTTTTCTTCTACAGATTTCTGTTTCAAAAACTAGAGCATCATCTTTATTGAGGCGACCTTTAATGTCTACAAATTCACAATGGAAATGACATAGTATGTATATAACCTAGGAAGTTAGTAACCTGGGTGGAATCGGCAGCGCCCATGGTTTTGTCAAAATCACCATTAGTGTTTTTCCGGTCCAGTACTTATAATCAAATTAAATATCTATATCTATCTATCTATCTATCTATCTATCTATCTATCTATCTATCTATCTATCTATCTATCTATCTATATATATATATATATATATATATATATATATATATATATGTATGTATGTATAAAAATATATATAAAAATACAAAATGGGGCAAGAACGCAAAACATTCAAATAAACGACTCAAAAATCGGACAGGTCATCCAAAACCTCTAACCTTCAGTGAAGGATCGGATCAACCTCGCAATTTCGGCTGATTGAATGATCATATATTTGATTATATCTGTATGTATTTCTATACATGTGTATATGTTGTTTGTATTTTTAGCTGAAGCTATATATATGTCGTTATGCATATGCATGTGTTTGTGTATATATATATATGTATATCTATATATCGGTCTATCTATCTGTCTATATATATATATATGCGTTTGTGTGTGTATGTATGCAAATATGTGTATGTGTGTATCCATGGTTATATGTATGAATATGTGGATGTATATGTATGCATCTATGTTTTTTTACCACGTACACGTATGTACTCATATGGGTATGTATGTGAGTAAATATATATGTATATGTATGTTTTTATGTAGTGTTCTATAGTTATGTGTATAGTTTGGTTGTACACATCTATATATTTTTGTTGAGTATATATACCTGCGTATATGCATATGGATGTAGAACTCTATGTATAAGTATGTGTACGTGTGTATTTGTATATATATGTAAGTGTATGAATATATATATATTTGTATATGTATATATATGTATATATATATATATATACATATATATATATATATATATATATATATATATATATATATATATATATGAATATGATGTGAATACATATATATTTATTTATTTATATATATGTGTATATCTTTAAGATTCTTGCAGTTACTGTAAAATACAACATCATATTAGCAAGTTAATGCGAATTACATATGACAAATAAGATATCTTCCTGATACTACATATGTATATTGGATAAGTACCTTCATTTAATTTATTAATTTATTGATGATGATAATATTAATAGTAATAATAATCATAATAATAAATGAATAGTTTTATTTGAATTACTAACTAAATTTAAAAAGCGCAATAAAAATTGTTGTAGTATTGTATAGTTTATAACTGGTATTCTAAAACCACAATATTCTTTCGTTAATTCTGTAGTAATCAATTAAATTTGGATATATACTATTTATAGTAATATATATATGCATATATATATATATATAATATATATATATATATATATATAATATATATATATATATATATATATACTCTCTTCTACTTGTTTCAGTCATTTGACTGCGGCCATGCTGGAGCGCCACCTTTAGTCGAAGTAATCGACGCCAGGACTTATTGTTTGTAAGGCTAGTACTTATTCTATCGGTCACATTTGCCGAACCGCTAATTGAGGGGAAGTAAACACAGCAGCATCGGTTGTCAAGCGATGCTGAAGGACAAACAGACACAAACACACATACATATATATATATATATATATATACATATATATGACGGGCTTCATTAAATCTCCATCTCCCAAATCCACTCACAAGGGTTTGGTCGGTCGGAATCTATTGTAGAAGACATTTGCTCAAGGTGCCACGCAGTGGGACTGAACCCGGAACTATTTGGTTCGTATGCAAGCTACTATATATAAAATAATATTAATTATATTTTTGGAGGGTAGGTACTCAATCCTTTTTTTAGTTAAAATAATTTTTATTTACTGAGTTCTTCCTTCTATAATAAACGAATAATTATCCTTCTTTGTGTGACTTCAAATCTGTTTATATCTGAAAAACTAGTAATATGTTGATATCCATTATTATAGTTCATCGTTATATATTATGGGGTAATATGCATTGTTGCAATTGCAGCTCTAAGTTTATCTTCATTTTTATTACGTATTTGCCCTACGGTAAACTAAATAAATAAATAATATTTTTGTTAGTTAATTTAAACAATCTCTGTTATATTAATCACTTTATTGCAGCTCTAAGTTTATCTTTATATTTATTACGGAATTCATTCTACGATAAATTAAGTAAATAAAGAACATTTTTGTCAGGTACTTTAAACAGTATTTTTATATCAATCACTTTAATGTAGCTCTAAGTTTATTATCACGGAATTCACCCTACGATAAATTAAAAACAGAACAGTTTTTGTTAGCTACTTGAAACAATCTTTTCTTATAGCAATAACTTTAAATAAAGAGAAGAGTTCATATATATTACCAATATAAGTATCATTTATAATATTTATACGTTTTATTAAAGTTTATAGATTAAGTAAGAGCCTGGTACTTGATTTATATACCTATATATTGTTGATGTATGTTATCATAATAGAAAAATTATTTCTTCGACCCAAAATAGTTAGGATTAATATTATTTGCGATACATAGAAATATATTTCGATAGTTGTAGATTCTATTTACTTAGTCATTTTATCTGTTATTATTTTGTTTTGTTTTTTAATTATAATTGTTATGTAGTTGAAAAGTTAACACTCACGCTCACAATACATACGTATCTGAATTATTTTTTTACAGACCACCTTTCGTTTCAAACGGAATTTCGTTTCTCCTTAAACCTTATCTCTGATGAGACATATATAAGTAAATTGAATTGCATATTGTCTATATGTCAAATAATATATCTTAGTCGAAACAAATTTTTGATTCATCGATTTCTTAATGATTATTTAGTGTTATATTATATTCATAGTATATTGCTATATTATAATATGAATAAATTATTGGATGCACAATTGTATCTCTCAATTTAGGTTATTATTTGTAATTTGCATTAGAACCCTATTTATGTGATTATTAACTGACATACCAAGGAAATGGGTGTTTTACACACCCCTTACACACTCAGTTTGTTACTGCATATACATACATCCATATATATATATATAATATATATATATATATGTATATATATATATATATATTTATAAACATATATATGCAATTATGTATGCATGTGTATATGTATATATATATATATATATATATATATATATATATATATATATTCTTTTATTCGTTGATATTTTTACTTGTTTCAGTCATTTAAATACGGTCATGCTAGGGCACCACCTTTAGCCGAGCAAATCTACCCCAGGACTTATTCTTCGCAAGAATAGTATTTATTCTATCGGGTCCTTTTACCGAACCTCTAAGTTACGGGGACGTATACACACTAGCGTCGGTTATCAAGCTATGTTGGGGGAAAGAAACATCGAAACGCAAACATATACACCCCCAATCACATAGATATACATGACGGGCTTCTTTCACATTCCGTGTACTCACAAGGCTTTGGTCGACTCGAGGTTATAGTAGAAGACACTTGCACAATTTGCTATGCAGTGGGACTGAACCCGGAACCATGTAGTTAGTAAGAAATTTACTTAACACACAACCACTCCTGCATCTAATATATTTATAGAGAGAGAGAGCTGCATAGATAGACAGACAGTCGCAGTCAGACAGAGAGATAATTAGATAGATATATATTTTGATAGATAGATAAACAGATAGATACATATACTCATGTGCATACAGTAACATGTACCTTATTTAAAAGAGTGCCGTGTATAAAAAAGTGATTACACACTGAGCCTTAGACAGTAGCAACATAGTCTCACTTCCTTGGATATAGGGAATATGTATACCAACACACCTATATATGAATACAGTGTAACATTTTAGGAGTTTTAAGGAGGCGAGCTGACGGAATCTGAAGCACGCCTAGCTAAATACTTAGCAGCATTTCGTATATCTTTACATTTTGCATTGAAATCAAATTTCACCCTGGTCGACGTTGCCATCCATCTTTCCGAAATGAATAAAATAAGTATCTGTTGAACATTGCGGTCGTGGTAATCGACTTATCCTTACCCCGAATTAGCTGGTCTTCTGCCAAAAGCGAAAAATATTTTTTGTGTTAGAACTGAAAATGGCATTTAGCACCTCATTATTTCGATTAATTTTCGAGCTATAAGTCAGGGTGTACATGTAAATCAATAGCTCGGTTAACTGCATGGTGTACCCCATTAATTATGATAGATGTGGAAATAATTGTTTAGAGCATATTGCTGAGACAATGTCAATTATGTATTGCAAACATAATATTAAAAAACAAATTGACGAAGCCATTTTGTGAGGTAGACATGTAAACAATGCCTACATAATGATTTCCGCCAATTACTATCAAATAACAGTGACTACTAAGCAGAATTATTTATTCATTTTCACGCCCTGTAGTGCTCGATACTCTTAACATTTATTTTACATTTAACTGTTCTTCTAAAGCATCTCAAATTGCGACCATCGCTGACTTATGACATTTATATCGTTTTATTGCGTGAGTTTTATCGAATTACAACACACACAACACACACACACACAAACACACTTTCTCTGACCACTAATATTTGTGTTTGTGTGTGTATTGGAAAAAAATTATTTACAAAAATGATAGTAGCTACGTACGTACATACGTATATGTCTATATATTTATATATGCATTGTGAATAACTATTCTTATTTGATTGTGATTTATTAATTCTATTTATTAACAATATATTTTAATACAAGCTTTCAAGGTTGACTGTTTTTTTCCTACTGATGATTTTTAAAGATTTACATAACATTTTTCAATAATGTATTAATATCGCCATTGGCTATACACTTATTGATGAAAGAGAAAATAGTTGCGTCGTTTATGTGTGTGTATGTGTGTGTATGTGTATAAGTATGAGTACGTATTTATATGGCTATGTATGAATATACATAGATAGGCATATATATAAACGTATGTGTAATTGTGTACCCGTATGCGATGTTTGGATGAAATGAGGTTTGTGCATGTGTATATCTTTTTATATAATGTGTAATATACATTAGTATATTGATGCATTTCTATGTGTGCACGTTTAAACGTATACCTGTTCACATACCCACATTTTAATTATGAAGTTAATATTTATACATGTATATGATAAACAAGAGAGATGAAATCAATATTTATAAATTAATTGTAGTCCTGTTAAAAATGTAGTCCGAAAAAATGACTGACTATTTAGCATCATTAGAAGGTAGACGGCATAATGAAATAAGAGTTTTCTTTGCATACCGTTAACTTTACCATAAAATAATTGAAAAGGTATATATATATATATATATATATATATGTGTGTGTGTGTGTGTATGTGTGTGTGTGTGTGTGGGTGTGTGTATGTATATGTAAGTATGCATGTATACATACATATATACGAGGGGCGTTCAATAAGTAATGCCCCTGACCCACTTCCCATAGCAGTAGAGCAACGAAACTTGGCACAGTTATTAGTCTTTTTCTACATAGAAACCACCCAGTGTTACGCATTTCTCCCATCGTTTGATGCGGCTCTGGAGACCGATTTTGTAGAAGAACCCAGCTTGGTCCTCCAACCTCAACGTGACTTCAGAAATCAAGGCTGCATCATCTGGGAAACGCTTTCCTTTCAAAAACAACTTCATGATTTGGAAGAGGTGAAAATCAGAGGGTGCAAGGTCAGGAAAGTAGGGGGGATGGGGATGAGTTCATAGCCATACGCCTGTGCTTCTGATCTGGCGACAAGCGAGTTGTGGACCGGAGCGTTGTCCTGCAGGAGGAGGATGCCTTTGCTGATCTTGCCCCGCCTCTTGATTTTGATAACTTCTCTTAATTTCCTCAAAAGTGAAGCATAATAGGCTCCCGCAATTGTGGTACCCTTTGCCAGGATATCTGTCATCACTACTCCGTCCTGGTCCCAGAAGACTGTGAGCATGACATTGCCAGCGGAGGGCTGCACCCTTGCCTTCTTTGGAGGGGGTGAGTCACGGTGCTTCCACTGCATTGACTGGGCTTTGGTCTCTGGATCATCGTGATGGACCCAGGTTTCATCCTGTGTAATCAGTCGTTTGAAAAATTTTGACTTATCTTGTCGGCACATCTCCAAATTCATTCTCGAGCACTCGACGCGTTCTTGCTTCTGGAAAGGCGTGAGGAACCTGGGAATCCATCTGGCAGACACCTTTTGCATATGCAAATGGTCATGAATGATAGTTTCCACAGACCCGGTACTAATCTTGACCTCATGGGCTATTTGGCGAATAATTATGCGTCGATCTGCCAAAGTGGCAGCCTCAACTTGACGGACAGATGCCTCATCAATGGCAGAAGGGGGCGACCAGATCTGGGAGCTATTTCCACAGAGTTCCGACCATGTTTGAATTCACGATGCCAGCGTTTTACAAGGTCATATGATGGGGCATCATCACCATAAGTTACTTTCATTTCATCAAAAGTCTCCCGTGGTGTGCGTCCTTTCAAATACAAAAACCGGATCACTGCTCGACACTCAACAGGCTCCATTTCACACTTGACTCGATTCAAACACCTGTAAATCAGAAACCACAATTAATTCAGAGCTGTAATTTACCACTTACTCCATAGAGATATAAATAATTGCTAGATCAAACAACCGCAAGTGGGTCAGAGGCATTACTTATTGAACGTCCCTCGTAGCATGCTAATTTTATTCTCCTACACAAAACTTGCATACGTAACTGTTTCTAAAATACATTTGTAAAAATAATTCTACAGTGTAATTACATTTAAAATACATCTCTTGGTGTTCACATGACACTTCAAATATCTCTCTATCTATCTATCTATCTATCTATCTATCTATCTATTAATCTATCTGTCTATCTATCTCTCTGTTTATATATATATATATATATAGTTAATAAAAAACGAAGAAATAACAAGAAAAAAGGCAAGAACGCGAGGACGTGGTACACGCAATGTATTAACAGAAGCTCAAAGAAAGAAAGAAATGTAGTTTTACGTTTCGAGCAAAACTCTTTTCAGGTGACCAAGGAAAGTCCAAGAAAAGAAGACGGAGGAACACATCGCCAACGATCTACATGTAGCTCCATTGCATATATATATGTGTGTGTGTGTTTGTGTGTGTGTTTGTGTGCAATTGTTTGTGAGTGGAATTGGTTGACGAAATTTGAAAGCCGTAGCATATGTGCGTTTGTGTTTATTTGTGTAAGAGTTTGTGTTTATGTGTGTTTTCCCCTACTACAGCTTGAGAACTGCTGCTGGTGTATTTACGTCCCCGTAACCAAGGCGCACTGCAAATCGCATCGACTCATTATGTATCAGGCTTGAAAAAAGAAAGTATCGGTGTCGATTCATTCAAGGCTGAACACCAGCATGGCTGCAGTGTAATGATTGAAATGTCTAAACGATAAAATTTTTAAGAAAGACATTTGTTTTATATATACATATATACACAAGGTTAAAAGAATGCGGAAAACCCCCATGTTTTTATACATAAGTTACACGTGTTTTGAGAAAATGCAATCTGATTGAAATGAAATGAAGGAATAATGGCTCTTAGATATGTATGTGATATGTTTCAATATCATGGTAGACTATTCATAATTCATATTTTACATCTTGCAAAACAACTGCTATCTTACCAGACATCTGATTTCAAGACGAAGAAAACAAGAAATCTACTGCACGGATGTTCTAACCACAGAAACATAAGAGGAATTCTAATAAGCTTCGTATATATAAAAACAGGATTTGTAAAATGAATTTCGCCAACTCAACGTCATTATTATATTATCAATAGCTGAAACATAGAATATGGGTGCGGTCAACCATAATCTACTTCCCTGTAATCATTTCTGGTTACGCAATCCTTTACAATCTCTTTCATAAATTAAACTGTTCTGAGAGCATTTTTTAAACATCATATAAACAGTAAGAGAATGTTTAGAAATTAAATGCAATTACACTAGAATAATAAAAGGAATTACGGAGATGTACTTGCATAGCAAGTGATTTGATCTGAGATCGTATGCTGGAACGAAAACAATTGCAGCGTGGAAGGTGTTTGTAAGCCATTTAAGAAACACACAAAAGCCGTTCGATTCACTTCAACATTTAAATTTAATTAGTCAAAATATTTTCGTCGCTATTAGACCGCGACGTGTTCACTGACAAAAATCCGTGCTGCATCTCAATATTAAGAATGTACTATTATAAATATCTACCTATGCAAATATGTGTAGGAGAATAAAATTAAAATGCTTTCTGTTAAATGCAAAATACTAATAATGCTCATTACACACATATACACACAAGCGCGCACACACATATAATAGGCTTGCTGAAGAGATGCACCATATAATATCAGCCATCTGGCTGGGTGCTCCTGTTCCACAGGATTGGATTGATGCCATTTCGGTCTCATTGCTCAAAGGAAAATAATCCAAATCCGAGTGTGGCAATTACAGACATATAAGCCTGCTTGAAATAATCGGTAAGTTTTTTGCAAAACATTTACTTAATCGGCTTAGTTAATCTGTCGTCCCTTGGAGTCAGTGTGGTTTTTACGTCAATCGTGGCACAAAAGACGTTTTTATTTTCTGCCCAACTCCAGCTGAAATTCATCGAACATCGCATGGCTCATTACCCGCTTTTCCTTGATTTAACAAAAGCCTTCGACATTGTTAATTTCACCGTTCTCTGGGCCATTGTTGGTGAAGATGGATGTCCACCTCAATTCGTCAAGTTGTTTAGGCAACTTTATAGTGATATGAAAAATCGCCTTAACTTCAACGGATCGCTATTGGAACCAATTTCCATCGATAACAGAGTCAAACAAGGTAGTATTGCTGCTCCAAAACTTTTTTCCATATATTTTGCTGTAACTATCTTGCACGCTTTCCAAGACTGTAATATTGGCGTCTATATTCGCTTCAGAACCACAGGTAAAGTCTCTGATGTTAAACACTTTAATGCCAAGTCAAAGACATTCCAGGCCCTTCTTCTGGAGATCTTTTCTGTTGATCATGTAGTTCCCGTTGCTCACACCAAGAAGGACAAGCAGGCTGTATTAAATCTCTTCTCTAGGGTTTGTAATGCTTTTAGACTTACACAGGCTGCGATGCGGAAATTTTCACCACTTATATTTTTAATTATCGTATACGCATTATTTGTTTTTTTTTATTTTGTCGACTACACAGTATAGCAGTGTCAGTTGGGCACCGTTTGTTATAAAACAGCACTGTGTCGCAAACCACTCAGCCACGAATGTGGTAATGACATACTGTACTGTTTGCGAATTGCACTGGAAGCCCCAATAAGAACGTTTCAGAGTATTTGGGTGTCAATATGAGAACAGTTCGATCTTAGGACGTGTACCGAGAATGATGAAAATCAAATATCCAGTCAGCATCATGATGTTTGGAGTGATCAGTGGTGATAGCGATGTTATGCCTCCATTGATCTTCCCACAAGGCCTCACAATCTACACGGAGAACTACATCAAGTGCTTGGATGATGTAGCGCTGCTCTGGGGCAAATTGGTGGCTGCTGGAAGACTCCATTTCTGGCAACAGGACTCTGCCCCATGCCACACAAGAAAGAGAACCCAGTCATGGCTGTCAGACAATTTCTGCCACAACATCACCCATAACATCTGGCCACCTAACTCCCAAGACAGCAACCCCCTCGATCATTATGTGTGTGGTGCAATTGTGCTATAGATTAACAAAATTTCTTGTAAAATCACAGACGAACTGAAGACAAGGATTATGGCAGTATTCAGGGACTTAAACAAGCAGTCGGTCCACAAGTATTTCAGGAGATTCCGAAGATGCCTGGTGTCCTTGCCTGAAGCCAATAGCGATTTTATTGAATAAATTTACTCTGTAGTATTTAAAGATATTTTTATGTAATTTTTGTAAATACATCTGTTAAAATAATATGTCAGTGTTAGTTTCATTTCTGCGTAATGTAGACGACAATTTATTCACCGCAGTCCGTGTATATGTGTGTTCGTGTGTTTATATACATATACACATATTTCTTCTTGGGCGTTTGAATTTATATGTAATAAATCTGTTATAAAATTCATATTCAAGGATAATTCTAAAAGGGACCACTTCAAATTTTGAATATACAGCATGTAAATTTCCATGCATTTAGCTGAAATTATAAAATGCCGAGCATTGATCAATGAATGAATACATGCATATTTCTTCCTGGTATATTCAGTATCCGTATCACAATGCAACAATCTAAGTAATCATGTAGTCATGACAATTGCGTAAATCTGTCCACATCTCACATGTGTATCATACAGATCAGGTTTATTTGCATAACCAATTGATTGTAATAGCACCTTGAGAGCCTTTTATAAATAAAAATCAGAATTATACTATACATATACATATGTTTGTGTCCGTGCGTATGGATATGTGCGTATACTCGCATGTGTATGTGTATCTGCGTGCTAGTGCTTGTTGTGTATGTGTACATATGTATGCGTGTGCATTTATGTATGTATGTATGTATATATGAGTGTGTGTCTATGAACTTAGATAGACTGGAGGATGCAAAAATTCTTAGGGATTCTTTTAAGAGAATCATTAACGATATACTCTATCTTCGGATATTAGCAGCAGCTGACAGTAACTTAAAACGTGGTCAATGAAGCAGAGACAACTGAACTAAAGAATGAGGAAAAAGATTTTCACAAATTTTGTTCCGGCTTTTATGAAAATAAACTATGATGATTATGATAAGCATGAACAATTATTAGGCTGTCTAGTCTCTTACCGATCTATTTTAAAGGAAATCAGTGGAATATGGTCAGCTTTTGAGCACGGCAAGAGACCAACATCTATCTGTTTATAGACATAATGTTGGATGTATAGATTTATTATCACCTAGGAGTTTCACTCACATGTACTACAGGCTTTTTTCAGCTTCCATCTGACAAATTTACTTATAAGGCT
This sequence comes from Octopus sinensis, assembly GCF_006345805.1. Lineage (NCBI taxonomy): Eukaryota > Metazoa > Mollusca > Cephalopoda > Octopoda > Octopodidae > Octopus > Octopus sinensis. The sequence goes on along the minus strand of NC_043008.1, from coordinate 28,809,425 downwards.
TTTGGTCACCTGGAAGTAACGGGAAAAGATACTTCCCAAGGTACCACACAGCAAGACTGAATCTGGAGCCACGTGATTCGGAAGCACACAGCTATGCCTGCGTGTACTTTTGTATTGACCCTAGGCTAATGCAATTTCAGTGAAAGATACTGTAGATAAATGCAGTGAAGTCGAAACAAAATCGAAAACAAGCAATTCAAATAATCAGAAAAATATACAACTTCTTTACATAATAGTTTTCTCTGAGAAATTGAATCGGAAGAAAATAAGTGTAGCAGTAGTCGTATGGTGGCATGGACGGAAAACTATATCTTTACAACTAGAAATAGTATGGACATGCATGTGTGTGTGTGCGTGCGTGTGTCTGTGTGTGCGTGCATAAAGGGTAAAATTTATTAAAAGTAATAATTTATATCAGTGGTCAGCGCGCGTAAAAAAAGTCTACAGACCATAAATATTTTTCTAATATATAAATATGTATAAAATTATACACGAAGAGAAAAGCCAAAGCCCCTAGGTAGGTTTCTTACATGCTGAAAAGAGATGTCAAATCCCCGAGCCACGAAAAAAAATTCTTATTTCTGCACGTTGAATATAGGCGACCAGGTCAATTTGAAATGATGAAAAAGGCTAGTTTTTTTCTATACTTCTGACATTTCACCATTAATTATTTAATTAAGTAATTAATTAATTAATTATTAATCACCTGTAGACCTTCAGTAAAATCTGCTAGGGACATATATTTATAAAACTCGAATACATACCGTATCACAAAGGAGACAGGTGCACATCGAGTAATTAAGGTTATACATCGTGAATTCAACACAATTGTCCTCAAAGAACACACCAAGCTAGAATCATCCACAGATGATTGATTCAACGTGCATAAAAAGAAAGTTTTTTTCGTGGTTGGGAATCTGACATTTCTTTTCAGCATGTAGGAAGTCAACCTAATGGCTCTTTCCTTCGTGCATAATTTTATACAGATTAAAATGGTGTGAAAATATTTATGGTTTACGGATCTCTTTTACAAATGCTGACCATTGGTATAACGTATTATTAAAAAAAAAATTTGCCCTTTATATTTATATCTAAATATTTAAATTCTTAGGTCAGATACGAGGGCCGTTCAATAAGTAATGCCCCTGACCCACTTGAAGTTGTTTGATCTAGCTGAAATTTTGCATGTGCACTTATTTATACCTCTATAGATTAAGTGGCGAATTACAGATGAGTCAAAATTTTTCAAAAGACTGATCACACAGGATAAAACCTGGGTCCATCACTATGATCCAGAGACCAAAGCCCAGTCAATGCAGTGAAAGCACCGTGACTCACCTCTTCCAAAGAAGGCAAGGGTGCAGCCCTCCGCTGACAAGGTTATGCTCACAGTCTTCTGGGACCAGGACGGAGTAGTGATGACAGATTTCCTGGCAAAAGGTACCACAATTACAGGAGCCTATTATGCTTCACGTTTGAGGAAATTAAGAGAAGTTATCAAAATCAAGACGCGGGGCAAGATCAGCAAAGGCATCCTCCTCCTGCAGGACAACGCTCCGGTCCACAACTCGCGTGTCGCCAGATCAGAAGCACAGGCGTGCAGCTATGAACTCCTCCCCTTGCACCCTCTGATTTTCACCTCTTCCCAGCCATGAAGTTGATTTTGAAAGGAAAGCGATTCCCAGATGATGCAGCCTTGATTTCTGAAGTCACGTCGTGGTTGGAGGACGAAGCTGGGGTCTTCTACAAAAACGGTCTCCAGAGCCGTATGAAACGATGGGAGAAATGCATAACTCTGAGTAGTTCCTATGTAGGAAAAGGCTAAAAACTGTGCCAAGTGTCGTTGCTCTACTGCTATAGGAAGTGGGTCAGGGGCATTACTTATTGAACGCCCCTTGTACTTCACTCCTAATTTTCATTCAGTGTATTTTATTGTGGCTTGGCGCGTTGTTTGAGAACATTGAGTTGAATTTACGATGCATAACGATAACTATACAATATGGACGTGTCTCTTTTATGATATAGTATGTATTCGATGTATTCGAGTTTTATAAGCATGTGTCCCTAGCAGTTTCTTCTGAAGATCCACTGACATATAATTCATTGATTAATTAATTGATATATTTATTGAATCACTAATGGTGAAACTTCGGAAGTATAGACATAACTAGACTTTTTAATTCTGTCAAATTGTCCTGCTCGCCTACATTCAACGTACATAAACAAGAATGTTTCTTCGTCTTTTGGGGATTTGACATCCCTTTCAGCATGTAAGAAGCCAACCTAGTGTTTCTTCCCATCGTGTATAATTTTATACACAGATATATATATATATATATATATATATATATATATATATATATAATTTTATACACACATATATATATATATATATATATATATTATATATATATATATATATATATATATCCATCCATCTATCCATCTCCCCATCTATCTATCTATCTATCTATCTATCTATCTATCTATCTATCTAAGTCTCCGTCTCTTTCTCTCTCCTTATATATATATATATATATCCTTGATCAAAATTATGAAGCAGGTAGCACAAACGCTGTTTTTTTCCTATTATTCAGTGAATATCTTATTGATTACTATCAGAGGTTAATATTTGTTGAAAATATCTCTGAATAAACAGCTTCTTGACGCTACAAGGGCTCAATAATTGCATTTTCCTCTGAAGGATTCCTCAAAATTAAAATGGCAAGAAAACTGAAATGCTCAACAAATAGGTGATTGAAAGAAGTATCAAACGGTATAATGAATCTAATTCTTTCAAAAAGCGTAAAGCATCAGATCGCAAAACGTGTACAACCAAGAGGGAAAGCAGGTTGCTTTCTAAACATTGTGATTGAATCTTCTATGTACCTACTTGCGACAATATCCCCTCCTTGACTCTTGTATTCGTATTAGAATATTCGGCAACTCTAGTTACTGCCATGAACTACAAAGTCTAGAAGAACTTCCGTCTCAACAAACCATAACTGTCCCCGAAAACTGTTTTTTATATTCACTACGGATCGCTTGATGCTAAATTCCTTACTACAAATTGATCCTTGGATCATTTGAATTTCTGAAATAGAGGAAGATGAATTGTCCCTATAACAAGAACTGTATATATCTATATCGTATTTTTGTGAATGCCTCATTGGTCCTTCATTCTACTGGTTTATAAAAAAAATATTCATTTCTATGCCATAATAGTAGCAGACATATTAACTATTTTTATGCCATACGGCAGAAAAAAATGAGGCACACCTGCACATTGAATGATTTTAATGATAAAGCTATTCATTTATTTTACAAGACATGTATGTTCTCAAATCTTAGTTCAGGCAGAATATTTGTGTGGAATTTCGTCTCATCGAAATTAATTTAGTCAGTTTGGTTATTTCCATTTTGTGGAATGGGATTTTAAAAAGTGTAAGTCATTCTTGATTAGACTGGAAACAAGTTTACGCTTAGGATTACAAAATGACGTTCTAGAAATAGAATAATCAAAGACTACAATATGTGGGAAATGTTAGTCCTATAATGAAACGAAATTTCTCCGTTTTTACATAAATATATTGAAATTCATCAAGCTGTTATAAATATAATTATATTTAGGAATTTTAACAGTTCATAAATTTCCTTCTTTAAACATAGAATATTTTTAGAACGTAAATCCCTCTTCAGTTAAAGTTGATTTCAGGTTTACATAAATTTTCGAAATTTGTTAAATTTTTTTTTCTGAAAGATCCTGAAGAAATGAATTTTAAAATTGATCTACGATCAATTTTATATGATATATTTTCTTCATTGTTACAACGACTCCTCCATGGTATGAATTATTAATTTATGTTCTGGAATCATTTTCTAGCCATTTTGTTGTTTGTTTTTAACGCGGAATTTTCAACGATTTAGTCGTAAATGTGTTCAGTGATATTTTCAGACGTGCTGTATAACCACTTAAATATATATACATATTCTTCCGAGATTTCAACAACTTTTTGTTTCTAAATTAATGGAAGCATTTATTCACATCTTTCCTTTGACAAGTAACTCATGTTCTCAACCTTTTCTATTGCATTCTGCTTTAATTTTTATAAATTCATTCGTGTCAAGGAAATTTAAATGGATATTCTACAAGATTTATGCCATTTAGTATTAATCTCATTGGGATAAATATAATATTTCCAGATCAATCGGTAGAGAATTTAGCTGAATATGTATCCTTGGTGTAATTTGTTTCTTTTCAACTCCTCCTGAAGGCATGTTGCTTCCGTTGTGATTAAGTTACATACATCTTTTAGATAGTACTTATTTTAGAATATCTCCATCTTTTAAAATGTACTTTAATTTGTTTATTGATTTACATTATAATTGAATATATAATACATAGTTTCTTAATACTTTTATTGCAATGAATATTTTAAATCAGAGTTGCATTGTATTCTATTTTAGCTTCGTTCCATTATATATATATACACATATGCTGATAACAATTTCTTGATTTTCAGATAATTTTCTCTTTATATATTAAGCTTGGTTTCAATTACTAATTTCTTAATTTGTTTTCATACATAGATGCACACTTTGTGGGGATCCAGTATTGTTTCCACCACGATTGTAACATTTATCACGTCTTTTGATTGTATCGTTAGATAATTATTGTTACATCATGCTGTAAGTTAGCGCGAAGATGTTTTTGAATTTAATCACATGGTGAAAAGAGCAGCATCACTTTTAAAACATTTTGTGAAGTGTAACTCACCTACCGCTTTTTTGTTTCCTTTATCAGTTCTGGGAGTAGTAATTTAAATGTAATTTGTTTTGGAATATAGCTTGTTCTAGCCTTTACAATGTTTGCTATCTAACTAGCACCTATAATTTCGTATGTGCATTCTATAATGATTTTAGATTTTGGTTCAATAATATATTCCAAATTTTTATCACCTATTTCCCTTTCTTGAGTTTCGTACACGACACCCAATTGTATAGAAAGATGCTCACTCCTATCACACCTATGTGTGTATGTACACAAGTGAACGAATGTTCGTGTGTTTCTATTACATACACACACACACACACATATATATATATATATATATATATATATATATATATATATATATATATACATGTTGTTTTTTATGCTTCGCAGAAAAACAGAGTGTACTTTGATTTAAAACGTCCCTCAAGTTGAAGTCGTTAGACATCAGTTGAAATAAGAGATTGACCAGTGTTGTTAAAGTCTCCGCTTTAACAACAGTCGTATATTGACCCTTTAAGTTAAGCATAAAATGTATCTTCAGTGAACAGACGGAGGTTAAACGGAATTCATTTCTAGAATCCTGTTCCAGATGTATTAACAGGCAAAACATTTTTGATGTCTCTCATGCTAATGCAATCAAATGAAATAGTATAAAATTAACCTCTAATATTCTGAAAAGTCTGTCACGGCTTGCCACCAATTAAATTTGAATTACACTTCAGCAACTCATTGAAGAGATAGCACGAAGTACCTTTAGTCATCCTATGAAAACATATCTGTCTTTTATCTTTATGTAAGATAAAACAAACTTCCCATTAGAAAAAAACAGAGTATATACATATAACTTTTAGGGAAGATATAAAAAACATTTTAAATAATTTATGTTTGATGTATGCTGGCTTACGAAAAAACTAAACAACGATTGAATTGGAACATTCATATCATCATAAAATAATCATGAAACAGCGGTTATCAATATTTGTTCTGCCTGCCTCCCTTCACCACTGCCACTCGTTGTTGTCAAAGTCAACGTCATCTGAATTATTGAGATCGTCGTCGTCTTGAACGCCATCACAACAACGCCATCACAACATCACCATCACCATCACCATCACCATCACCATCATGATCATCATCATTATCATCATAATTATAATCATCATGATCATCATCATCATCATCATCATGATCATCATGAGCATCATCATCATCATCTTCCACATCTTCCTCCTCCACTCCATCTCCTCATCATCATTATCATCACCACCATTACGGTAACTGTCATCATCAATGTCATCGTAGTCGTAATGATCTTTCATAACCTCATCTTAATGATAATAATAATATTAATGATAATAATAATAACAACAACAACAACAATAATAATAATAATAATACAAATAATAATAATAATAATAATAATAATAATAATAATAATAATAATAATAATAATAATAATAATAATAATAATAAGAAGAAGAAGAGAAGAAGAAGAAGAAGAAGAACAACAACAACAACAACAACACGGATGTGCTACACGTGGCTCTTCATGTAGAAGAGGAGCTCCGTGCTGAATAACAACTTAGATGTGCTACACAGGGCTCTCCATACAAAATCAAGACTAATCCTATAAAATCGGTGGAATGGGATGAATGAACCTGTGGAAGACTTGAAGGAAGCGGTATTTTAACGAAATTAATCGCAAAAACGAAATTATACTGCTATACAAAGCACGGGTTCTCCCCTGCACGATGTCTCGGTGAAACATGTGCGAAAGACACATGCGAAATCAACATCGGAAAGTTTACAAATTATAAATTATTAATGGAACAAAACAGCAAGTACGTAAATTGTTTAACTATGCATACACTCGAATGTCTACACAATCATATATACATTTTAATACCCATAGGACTACACATACAACTAAATGTTTACGCAATTACGTGAAATTTATCGGTAACATATACACACATATGAAAGCATGTGACACAAAGTAAGATGATATAGCAAAACCATTTTATTTATTTGCGAACTAACACAGACAAGGTGAACAATTCATAAGTTTAAAAACGCCTCAAAAATACTATGCCCGGCGATAAATATATAATAATAAATACAGACAAATACAGATCTGTTAGCATTAAGAAGTTACGAGCAATTTTTTTTTATTCAGAAAACTCGGAGGTGGTGTTGCCTCAAGATATTTACCGTATCACACAGATCCGCCCCAAATATCAACGTCCAAGCTCGTCATGCGACAATGATAACGAAGCAAAATACAAACCAGATCGGCCGTCAGCCGGATCACCAACAATGGCCACGCACCCCATTGAGGAATCAGACTGGGTACGAAAAATCTGCTACTGATTCCAATCTTCCCGTAACACAGGAGCTGAAAGTACCCCACATCCGAAATATTCCAACATATGGCCATCCATGCTCGTCATCAAATAATCAAAGGAAAAAGAATGATAAATGGTCTAAGGGAGATAATAAAGAAGTTCTTAAGGTCATCTATCATGCAATGGATTTCCCCGCAAATAAATCTAATGCCTAACAAATCTACTTAAACTGGAGACAGAAACATCTTGAAGTAAGTTTGTACACGGACAGTAACAAACTTGACAACGTCAGAAGAAACATGGAAAAGAAATTACTGACTGAACTAGAGATTGACCGAATTAAACAATCAGTAATGGATAAAGGGAATGAATTTGCAGCTGACGAAGATACTACCGAAGAAATATTTTTAGACCAATCCAGGTTTGATGAATATACAGTATTGATAGAAAGAGTCAATGCAACTGAGAAATTTAAATACTCCCTGAACCAACCACAAATATAAAAATCAAATAGCTGAATAAATTCACACACAAATCGACCCAGTTGAACAGGATGATCTAAAAAAATTCAAATCATGATTGAATGGCCGGAAATTCAAGAAACGAGTATGAATGAACGTGACACTCTCCCAAACATTCGCAACTATAGACAAACCTGAAAATAAAATCCGCCTTGCGCTTAAGGATATAATTTTAGCTAATGCTGTTGATATTACAGATATCATTTACCTGTACTATGCATCAGCGGAGATCTCAACGATTCTGTTGTAAAAAGATTAGAAAATGACAACATTCCCACTAAAAGCCTACTTGGCAAGAGCATATGCAACACCACATTCAACTACGTAGATCTGACAGAGAATGTCTAAAAATACGTTAAATTTGACAAGACTATCAAACCAAAAAATTCGAAAATTAAAGAAAAAGTATATGAACACCATATTAGATACCACCATAGAAACTATCAAGCAAAAGTTAAGTGCTAAAGCTGCCCGCATGGCACTGTATGAAAAGCGAGTTAGATTCTTCAAAAATAACCCAGAGAGTTTTACAAGAATATAAAGAAAATAACAGTTACAGAAAATGTGTCCCAACAAAAGAAGTAGTGCAGGAAGTTTGGAATAAATTTGGGGCAGAAGAAGAAACACACAATAAAAATCCTTCTTGGATTGATAGAATATCTACAGACTTAGACTCTTTGGAAGAACAAAATTGGGATGTTATCAAGGTAGAAGATGTAAAATCTGTTCTTATCCTGTTAAGCAAGTGGAATCTCCAAGAAAGGATAAAATCCATAACTTCTGGTTGAATATCTTCCAAGAGAGCCATGAACTGCCAACAAAACTTTACAAAAATGTTTTGCAACAAACTAGTATGATTCCATCTTGGATAATTAATGTTACATTCTTACTTTAAAAAAAAAATAATAAAGAAACAAATGAACCAAAACTTTATAGATCCTTAACCTGCTTAACAACGATGTATAAAATATTGACAGCTGTTTTAATTGAATATAACTACAGTTTTTTTAATAGAATGTGTCATATTACTTAATGAGAGAAAATGATGCAAAAATGGGTCATATGGTCGTAAAGACCAGCTACTCATTAATAAGATGATCTTGGAAGATTGTCAGAAACGACACTAAACTTGTCGAGAGCCGGGTTAGACTATAAAAATTCTTCTGATAGTCTACCACATAGCTGCATTAAGAAATTCTGGAAATGTGTAAAATAGCACCTACTCTGTGAAACTTCTCTGTAAGTATGAGATAATCGAGAACGACATTGATTTTCAACAGTGAAAATGAATCTGTCAATGCTGGAAATGTAAGAGTTTCATGTGGCATTTTCCAGGGTGACTCTCTATGAGATTTTCTCTTTTGTCTACCCTTAATACCACTCTCGAAATTGCTCGATGACGTACAATATGGCTATGAAATGTTTGATAAAAATATAAAACATCTCTTTACATGAATGATTTAACGGTCTTTATAAAAAATGACCAACAACTACAGGGCTTACTAGCAATTGTTAAACCATTCACTGATGACATCAAGATGGGATGCAATTTGACCTCGATAAATATGAAAAAGCTACCTTTATCAAAGGAAAAATGACAGAAACATACAACGGCAATCTTGATCAGCAGAATGTCATAAAGAAGCTAGAACCAACGTAGAGCTACAAATACCTAGGGTATTTGAAGATGATGCAATCGAACATTCAATAGTAAGTGAAAGGATAAGAAGAGGACGTTATCGAAAGTTAAAAGCAATACTCAAAATGGAGCTGAACGGAAGAAATAAGATAGAAGCAACCAATGTTTTAGCCATACCGGAGTTTCAAAATCTTTAACAGATCAATTATTTAAATATGTAATTGTGACGGAAAAATACGAAAAGTGTTGACAATGCATATAATGCAGCACCCTAAGGCAGATATAGAGAGAAGTTACCTGCCAAGAAAAGAGGGCGGCCGTGTACTTTTACAAGCGGAATTAACAATGAAGATTGCCACAATTGGCCGAAACATTTACTTGAAAAACATTGACGACTGGGTGATAAAACTTGTCTCAAAGCCCCAAAACAAGAAAGCATCATAATCAGTACTAAAACAGGCAAAGGAATATCTAAGTGAATTCCAAATAAAACATATCTCAGAATTAGACGTACTTGAAAAGAGCACAGAAAAAGCTAAGTGCATGAAAACCCGTGTTAAAACTGCTGGCTTAGATATTCTTACTGATAAATGACAAGAAAAACCTCTCAATGGCAAATACCCAAAGAGAGATAATAATGCCGATGTTGACAAAACATTTATCCATTAATGTTTAGCGTCATCTAGATTAGAATCCGAAACAAAAGGGTTTATCATAGCAGCCTATGATCACTGCCTACCTACAAGGAGCTACCACGGCAACATATTAAAGAATGGCAGTAGCCTAAAATGTCGCGTATGTAAACAAGAAAATGGAACCATTGATTACGTTGTCTCAATTTGCAGACTTCTAGCGTCTATAGAGTATCTTAACAGGCATGATAGAGAAACACAGTATATTCACTGGGTAATTTTTAAAAACCTGCACCTGTCCCATGATAAAAACTGGTGGGAAAACAAACCACCTCCAGTGCATAAAAATGATCACCTCTCACTCCGCGGGAAGTTCACCGCTCACACTGATAGCAAAATATTATATTGAACGATTTCAGACAAAATTCATTCTACCTAATTGATAAGACTGTCCCAATCGACATAAAAGTATCTCACATGACCTGCCAAAATCTGAGCAAGTGTAAGGATCTCGAAATAGACGTTGGCAAAATGTTGAACCTAAAGATTAAAACATGACCTGTTGTCATAAGTCCCCTAGCAATGATAGCAAAAGGGGTTGATTCCTACCATGCTTCTATACTTGGAACCCCAAAATAGCAGAAATTCAAGTGATGGTGCCCAGGAGAACTGCCCATATCCTACGTAAAATACTGTTTATGTAATCTCAAATTTTAAAACAAAGTTAGTTTATTATTTCTTCTTAACCATAGTCTCAAAAAATACAATATGCAAAACCGAATATATGACACTGTAGGAATAACGCCACCTTGAACTTCTGTTTAGTTGTCTCTTGAGTTTTCTGGGTGAGACTTGGCGTCAACTTGTATAAATTTTATGCAAAAGGCAAACTAATAATAATAATAATAATAATAATAATAGTAGTAGTAGTAGTAGTAGTAGTAGTAACAGCAGCAGTGCAAGTAGCAGTTTTAATAGTAGTAGTGGTGGTGGTGGTGGTGGTGGTGGTGGCGGTAGCAGTAGTAGTACTAACAACAAAAACAACAATAGTAGCGAATAGCAAACCACATATGCGTGGGATGTCAATTTGCCCGGGAAGATAGAACAAATCTGAAAGGATCGTGAAGCAGGAATTAAATATCCACAAAAAAAAGAAAACTGTTTTAATGTTAGTCTTCTCAGGAAATAGAATTTTTTTCCTTATGTATATATATATATATATATATATATTATATATATATATATAATATATATATATATATGTGTGTGTTGTGTGTGTGTGTGTGTGTGTGTGTGTGTGTGTGTGTATATATATATATATTAGGAAAATAGCTTCCCTCAGATTGCTCCGCCACAACATATCGTGCGTGAAAATTTAAACACGTGGACTGCAATATCTCTGTACCAAAACTACATCTGCGATGGACAGATAGCAATGATTACAATGAAATTATTTACGCATATTACAATGTAAAAGACTTTCAGAAATATAAACGAATAAACTTGAATGCTAAATGCCTAGTAAAACGAACAAAATGAACAAAATCCGCTCTAGGAGCCAAATACCCAACAGGAGAACGCATCATGCATAGCACAAACAACACACAATAGAAACAGTAATACAACTGAAACCAAACCCCATAACAAATCATATTGATGCAATATTATATGTCCGAAACGGGGGGAAATGCTGCACTCACCTCAGCCTCAGTTATATAATAGAAAGTTGCATGAAACTATCAGATGTCGAATAATAATAATAGTGACGAAAACCGCTTTACCTCACTTTATGAGAGACAAGAGATTGTCAAGAAAATATGGTGGTAACAGCATAAATTAGGCCGGACCTCTTGCGGAAGGTCCCTCGCGTGCAATGGTTTAGAAAAATGCAGACTGACCACAGTTTTTATCCTAAGACAGCATCGGCAAATATTAGAGTTAATGACGAAGGAAGTTTATTGAGATGCTAGAGTCGCAGTATGACATAGGAAAACCAAAAATGTAAACAAAGTTAAAAGCTGAAAAATAAGCAAAAGTTATCTGACTGGCAGGAGAAGGCTTTTCATGGTAGTTTCTCAAATATTTGCAAAATAGTTGCAAGAATTAATGCTAGTGGGACGTGGTTATGGATAAAGAATAGAGGCTGAACAGGGAGAGAGAAAGTTTCTAAGTAGCAGCCTAAGATCATGCAATGAGGACTAATTAGTGAGAAACCAGGTAGCTTCTCAATGTAGATTATATTAATAAAAGGGTGAAAGTGTTACTCATATATTAAGTGAATGTGGCATGTTGGCACCGAAAGAATACAAGAAATGACATAAAAATGTAGGACGAGTAATCCACTGAGATTTATGTAGAAGACTAGGATTTGACCATACTGATATGATTCCTACTGGATTTGATCATACTGATTTGACCATACTGCTATGAACATGAACGTATCAAATTTCTAAAAAGTAAGAAATATAAGATGTTGTGGAACTTCGCCATTTGAACGGATGGAGTAATAGAAGATAGACGGTCTAATTTAGTAGTGGTAGACAAAGGGAATAGAAAGTGACAGATACAAAGTCAATATAAGAGAATTAGAGAAAATAGTAAAGTACCAGAACCTACTCATAGAGTTATAGTGATTATGGAAAGTGCGGGTGAAATGTATCCCTGTATGCATTAGGAATTGTCCTTCAATATTTGAACAGATGGATAGAGGAAATAGACGTAAAACGAAGTTTATTTAGAAATATTTAATTTCTAAATGTCTCAGAGAGACATAAGCGGTGGTGGAGCGATATACTGGTCGTATACTGTCAACTCAATGTGACAGTCCCGTAAGGGAACTACACCACCGCCATTTAGCCCTAGGAAAAATCGAAGTCTCCCGTCGGCTTTGACACATTTTCCTAATTTCGGTGATCAGTAAATAAATTTTACTGATAATATGATATATTTGTGAAGAAGGTGCAGTCATCTCAGCAAACGAGACAGGCTACCCTGAACTGACAACGAGCAATAGACTCAGAAACATATGTCTTCAGGTGCATAGTCCCAGTTGGCGGGAGTGATTGCTTCCCCTCTGGAAATATAGAGACACTGAAAATGTGTCAAAGCAGAACAGGAGACGTCGATGTTTCCTAGGGCTAAATGGCGGTGGTGTAGTTCCCTTACGAGACTGTCACATTGAGTTGAAGTATATTTAGAGCTCCAGAAAACAATGCTATTTGGGACAGCTAGAATGCAACGCTACTTATGTAGCTTGATGTTAAGACTTTTTTTCTTTTGAAACAGTCTAATCTGTTGTGCGAATGTGAAATAATAATAATAACATTAATAATAATAATAATAATAATAATAATAATAATAATAATAATAATATAATAATAATAATAATAATAATAATAATAATAATAACTAATAGCCACTGAAACAAAAAGCGATATCACTGAGCTAAATGACTTAGTATACGAAGCAGCCATTGCAGCCACAAAAGAAGCTGGATACTCACTCAAACCCATCTACACAGGAGTACCACCACCCAAACAAACCCTGTGAATAAATAACATCCGAAACAAAATACAAAAAATTAGAAAAGATCTGTCGATTCTTAATGAAATCAGTAGACAATCAAACCTACTGAGCAACAAAAAGAAAACAAAAATACTCCGCAAATATAACATCACTGAAAAAGATTTACCTGAGATAAAAGAAAAACTAAAGCAAAATATCCTTGCCAAAGCACAAAGGATCCGCCGGTACGAGATACGCCAACGCTTCTTTGAACAAAACAAAACGTTCAAATCCAACCCCAAAAAGTTCTACCAAGAACTTGACAAAAATAAAATAGAAATCACTGCAGCACCAACGGCAGAAGAAGTGGAAGAATTCTGGAGAGAAATATGGTGGGCGAACGAACAACCAAAAAAAAAGGAATATTAAAACAACACACTCAGCATCTGAGCAACTTTGGACCCCCATAAAAACTGAAGAGGTCACCCAGGCACTGCAAAGACTAAGCAACTGGAAGGCACCTGGGCATGACAAGATCCCCAACTTCTGGTTGAAATATCTAACAGGAATGCATAAAAAGCTGGCTGAAAATTTTAACAACATACTGGCAGAGCCAGAGACAATGCCTCAATGGCTCATGAAGGGGAAAACCATCTTAATTCCCAAACTTTAACAACATACTAGCAGAGCCAGAGACAATACCTGAATGGCTTACGAAGGGGAAAACCATCTTAATTCCCAAATCAAATGAGACAGCAAAACCAGAAAACTACAGACCAATAACCTGTCTCCCTACAATGTACAGGGCATTTACTGCAGTGATATCGCAAAGGTTGAACAAGCAACTGGACGAAAACAACCTGTTTCCAGAAGAGTAGAAAGGATGCCACAAAGACTCATATGGCTGTAAAGATCAACTAATGATTAATAAAGCCATAACTGAAGACAGCCACAGAAAGAAGAAAGGCCTCAGTATGGCCGGGATCGACTACAAAAAGGCGTTTGATAGCATCCACCACACATGGATTCTCGAAACACTAGGCATTATCAAAGTAGCACCAACATTCATAAAATTCATAGGGCACTCTATGAATAAATGGCAAACAGTGCTATAGCTCCAAACAAAAAAGGGACTCAGGAAAATCAAAGACATCACCAATAGAACAGGAATATTCCAGGGAGACACGCTCTCTCCACTCCTTTTCTGCTTGGTACTGTCACGTCTATCTGATATGCTAAATAGAACTGGATGCGGATATTAATGTTACGGCAAAACGATCAGCCACCTTTTATATATGGATGACCTAAAATTTTAAGCTGCAACTGACAAACAGCTGGAAACACTATTAAAGATATCCCATGGAATTACCAAAGAAATAGATATGAAATTTGGATTAGAAAAATGCGCCAAAGTAACCATGAAAAGAGGAAAACTAGTTAATAGTCGCAAAATCACACTAGATAAAACCAATGAAATAAAAGATTTAGACCAAAGCCAACCTTACAAATACTTAGGAATCCGTGAACTAGATAAGATACAACACTCACAAATGAAAGAGAAAATAAAAAAAGAATATTATAGACGAGTTAGATGAATACTAAAACAGAGCTCAATGCTAAAAACAAGATAATAGGTATTAACACTTTAGCCGTCCTAGTTATAACCTACAGCTACAATATCCTTTACTGGACACTAAATGATCTGACCAAAATAGATAGGAAAACAAGAAAAATAATGACAGGATCTAGGATGCGTCACCCAAAATCTGACATAGAAAGACTATATATACAACGTATAGAAGGTGGTAGAGGCCTTATACAGCTGGAAAACTATTATAAAATAACCACCATGGGACTGCAAAAAATATCTACTTCAGAAGGAAGGAAAACTGATACAAATAGCGGCAACACACGAGCAAAACAAAATACTGTTCTCAGTATTTAAGGAAGCTTAAATTATTATTATTAAGGCGGTGAGCTGGCAGAAAAGTTAGCACGCCGGGCGAAATGCTTAACGGTATTTCGTCTGTCGTTACGTTGTGAGTTCAAATTCCGCCGAGGTCGACTTTGCCTTTCATCCTTTCGGGGTCGATAAATTAAGTACCAGTTACGCACTGGGGTCGATGTAATCGACTTAATAGCTATGTCTGTCCTTGTTTGTCTCCCTCTGTGTTTAGCCCCTTGTGGGTAATAAAGAAATAAGTATTTAAGGAAGCTGATAAATACAAAAAAGAAATCATACCACCTAATAATTATGAAGAAGAAGAAGAAGAAGAAGAAGAAGTTGAAGAAGCAACAAAAGCTATAAAACAAATGAAATCCAAACTAAAAATAGAATACCAACGAACCATGATAAAACGGTGGCAAGAAAAGCCCCTTCATGGTAAATACTGGACTAAACTAAACGCAAAAGAAATAGACAAAGAAAAATCCCAGCAATGGTTGAGAAGCTCAGGACTCAAAGCAGAGACAGAGGGATTTTTAATTGCAGCACAAGACCAAAGCCTCCCCACCAGAAATTACCAAAAACGTGTAATGAAAAGAAATATAACAAATAACTGCAGAATATGTGGAGATGGACAAGAAACAATAAATCATATTATCTCTGGCTGCCCAGTCCTGGCTAAGAAGGAATATATTCACAGACATGACAGAGTTGGAATCTACATACACTGGTAACTATGCCAACATTATGGAATAACACCAGAAAAAAGATGGTATAGGCACACACCAGAAAAGGTCACAGAAAACTAGAAAGCAACCAGTCTCTGGAATATGCCGATACACACAGATAGAGAAATTAAGGCCAACAGACCAGATATAGTTGTCAGAGATCATGAAGAAAAAAATGATTTCTAATTGATGTATCAATACCGGCAGATGACAATGTGTCTCTAAAAGAAATGGAGAAACTTTCAAAACACAAAGACCTGGAAATAGAGGTAACCAGAATATGGAATCTAAAACCAGAAACAATTCCTATCATAGTAGGTGCATTAGGCATGATAAAAAGATATTCAGACAAATACATAACATAAACACAAGGACTAACAAACACATATAACATACAGAAAATTGCACTACTAGGCACTGCACACATCCTACGCAGAACACTTTCCATACAATAACCATCAGAGCATCACATCAAATCACAGCACATACCCAAGGCACACAGAGCTGCATTCGGTAGTGAAGTGAAAGCACGCTATAAAAATAAAACTACTGAATAATAATAATAATAATAATAATAATAATAATAATAATAATAATAATAATAATAATAATAATAATAATAAAAATAATAATAATAATAATAATTTAAAATAATAATAATAATAAAAAAATATTAATAATAATAACAATAAATAATACTAATTACTCTGATGCAGAAACAGGCAATGGCTCTCATTGCTAATTATCTTAACTGATTGGAAATGTCATCATATACATTATATCTCTAGGTATAAAAGATGAGCTACAGCAAATATAGTGCTCAGTACCACAGATGTGCTTGTTAGTTTGATCTTAAGTAGTTGAGAATGTCACTTAATGGCTGACAATATGTGCTTCTCTGATCCCGAGCAGAAGTAGTGGGGGAGCATCGTAGCCATGTGTTGAGAGGAATTTTTGAGGTTTGGATAATTTACCTTTGGATACGTGAGTGTTTTGTTCAACATCCTCAAACAACCCTTATTCAGAGAACTTTTTAACTAAAGGAAATTCTAACTGGCCCGCACCTTCAAGATTATGCGTTGTTTATCTTGACATAAGATCACCATATCACGCTCATATGGTTGTGATACATGTGCACCCTGATCATAAAGGTGTTCATGATGAGTATGCTGGGCTTCCTATATTTTACCGCAGTGTCACATTAATGGCATGGTCTGCTGTTTCATTCGATAATAATAATAATAATAATAATAATAATAATAATAATTATTATGAGTAATATTTTTTATTATTAACATAAACATTACTATTATTGTTATTATTATTGTTATTATTATTATTATTAGTATCATCATTATTATTATTATTACTATTAATATTATTATTATTATTATTATTATTATTATTATTATTATTATTATTATTATATTATTATTATTATTATTATTATTATTATTATTATTATCATCATTATTGAGTGAGAGAGTAGCGCATGCCATCAATGTAACACTGGGGTAAAATTTACGAAGCCCAGTATATCCATCATGACTACCTGTCTGATAAGGGTACACTAGGCACATGCATCTCAACCATATGTGCGTGACATCGTGATCTCATATCAAGATAAACAGCACATGACCTTCCAGGTGGGCCCAGTTAGAATTTTCTTCTGGTCGGGTAAACCATCCCGCTCAAAAGCTACCTTTTTAAAGATGATGAACGAGACACCCATATTTCCAGAGGTGAATTATTCAATCCCCAAACAATCCCTCTCAACACATGGCTATGATGCCCCCCTCTACTTCTGCTCGTGATCAGAGAAGCACATATCGTCAGCCACAAAACGACATGGTCAACTTGTTATGGTCAAACAACTAAGAAGCAAATCTCTGGTATTATTATTTGGTACTTATGTATATCGACCTCGAAATGCTGAATGGCAAAATTGTCACTGGGGAGTTTGATCTCAGAATATGAAGACGGACAAACTGTTGTTAACAATTCTGCCCGGCAGAATAATAACAAGAACAAGAGCAACAAGAACAAGAACAAGAACAACCATGATAGCAACATATTTATTGCAAAATTTATGAATGAGGATATTCTCACTGCCAACCTTATCACGCTGATCATTCTTATTCTTATTGAATTTTATCGCAGTTCTATAAATATTATTTTCACTGTCTCTGAATTTTCTCCATTAAGAAACGATATCTATTTATATTCTTTATGTAATTTTGTTAGTTTAACCAATGCATATAACCTATATTTATGATGCAAATTTCATATCAATATTTCAGATAAAGCTGATTCAGTATTCGAAATATATACTATCAACTTTACAGGCGGCCACCAAGTCAATTCAAAATCCTGTGTGATTTATTTTAATCTACTAGAAATTGCAGCCACTTATAAAGCAATAGATACAAAATAGTCTCTTATAGATTATACAGCGAATGACACATTTTATAAGGAACTTTAGGTTATTGTCGTCGTCGCGTTGTTTGTGTTTGAGCAAGAAGTGTCATTGTTAATATACTTTGCTTTCATAAGTATAACAAAATCACTTCCAGATCAGGAAAGATAGTCTCTCAATAAATATATCTACTCTTTGCCTATTCACAAGAATTGAATTGTGAGGAAGAGAATTAATTACATAAAGAGTTACTTATTGTTTCTAGGGTCTGATGTACGTGCTTGATTAAATGAGAATGTTTATTGGATGATTGTATGTGTTCGTTTCATTGAATAAGCATCAAAAATAATTCTTACATAATGCTCATTTTCTCTAGACAGGCACACGCATAGGAAAATACTTGCAAAAATAAACGTTCTCATAATCTAGAATGAATGAAACGTAAGCGTAATTATTCCTCAACAGAAATAAAACGGAAACCGAAATGAGAATATATCTGTTTAATTTGAAAAAAAAATTAATTTTGAAAACACAATCTCTCAAAGGATGTATGAAGTCAGTCGCATCAGTGGCTATCCAGTAACTAAGAGCGAGCGGCACCTGGCATTTGTTTCGTTATCTCTACAGGAGAAGGAAATACTGAAATAAAAACAAAACCAGTCGATTTCATAGCGGGAGAAGTACAATTGCATGTTTCTGGATGTATCGGCTGTGTAGCGGAGAATCTTAGGGGCGTTGGGAAAGATATTGAGATTAATTATCAGCATTGTCTTTGTTGACGGTCGTTTTCTTTAGCATCTAAGGTGAGATACACTGTCAAAGGAAATCATACTTGTGCACGAATTGACAGCAACCACACAGATGTGTGTGTGTGTGTGTGTGTAAGTGGGTGCGTGATTTTGTGTATGTGTGTGCGCTATCAACACTAACATTTTATCGAGATAGTCTCTTGTAATCTGCACTTCACCGTTAGGTGAATAGGGTCATGAGGCAATCTACGATAGAAGAAATCATTGATTCTGCAAATCTATGTATAGGATTTCGATCTTGAGGAATACGGATGAAGGAGAAATTGAATAAATGAAAAGATAGGAAAGAGGAAGATAAAACGAAAGAACAAAATGAATAGAGAAGAAAATAAAAAGAAAAGTGTGAAGGAAGAGTGCTTTGATTGGAGAAATTACGTAGGATGAGCGGGTACTAGAACTGTGAAGGAATTCAATGGCAACAAAAACATGAATGACATTGTGACCAGTTGGGAGTGGAGAACATAGCCAGTGGTTGAGTATTTAAAATTAGAAAAATAAAAATAAATATAAATAAATGAAGCACAAATAAAGGAAGATGCAAATGAAATTTAGAAGCTGTGATTCTTATTTAGAGGACTGATCCGTAATTGAAAGGTAAACTAGGAGTAGTTAGTGGCAGTTGTAGTAGTAGTGATAAAGTGGAC
The DNA here is from genome assembly GCF_006345805.1 of Octopus sinensis. Classification (NCBI taxonomy): domain Eukaryota; kingdom Metazoa; phylum Mollusca; class Cephalopoda; order Octopoda; family Octopodidae; genus Octopus; species Octopus sinensis. The sequence goes on along the minus strand of NC_043008.1, from coordinate 28,789,465 downwards.
AGTACATGTGGGAAATGAAGTGAAAAATATAAATACAGAAATAAAATGAAGGGAAGAAATTACAATGTAGGAAATGGGAAAGTTGGTACGACAAAAAAAATAAATAGGTAAATTTAAAACATAGCAATACTAATTCAATGAATGAAATTTTGATAAGAGTATTGAAAAAAAACCGTGAAAATATATTGAAATATATTGAAAAAATGTAATTGAAAACTTTGTAAAAATTAAATTGTTAAGTTAGTGAAAAATATAACAAATTTCAAAAGGAAATGTAAAAAGATAGTAAATGCCAAAACAAATAGAAGCTAGGAAAAAGCAAGATGAAACTAAAAATTAGAAAAACAAATGGATTCATGTCGAAAAAGGGAAGAGAGAGTTAAGTGAATAATCTGTGATGGCGATAATGGTGGTATAGGAGATGAGTAGAGAGATCTGGATGAGGAAAGAAACAAAGGGTATAATGATCATCTTTAAAGGATAGAAGTAAAATCCGCAATAGTAATACAAAATGGCTAGTAGTAGTAGTAGTAGTAGTAGTAGTATTGGTAGTAGTAGTAGTAGTAGTAGTAGTAGTAGTAGCAGTAGTAGTGGTAGAAGTAGATGCTGTTATTGTTGATGCTTAGTTCTTGTTGTAGTTCCATCTAGAGCCGATCAAAAACCCTACATATCCTGGTCACCCCAAACGCCAAATGGACCTGAAGCAGGCACCTTTCTCCTTGTCCTCTCCAGATTACAGACGTATGTTCAGAGAAGTGGTTTGTCCTGCCACAAAAGTAGGATTTCGGCTTTCTGCCCGCGACTTCTACGAATAGCTGTATACCATACAAAAAGATTGATCGTATAGAGTATTAGCTCCAATATCTGTATTATCGGCATGTACAAATAATTGCATTCCTGTGCATGACCAGTTTCTTTTTTCCCATTCTGTGTACTTGGAGAAGTTTTGTTTTATTTTGCCACCAAAAGTGATGTCCACTTCCCATGGTACCTCAGTTACTTTTATTTTAACGGCAATCTGACCAGCTATATTAGAATTAATCATAATTCCTTATATTTGAGGAGTGCTGTCCCACTTTATTTGGCTGATTCGCCAGTTTGGAATTTTAACTCTACTCTGCTAAATTTTCTCCCTCGTGTGACATACATTTGTATATTCCATACCTGTTCTTTTCATTTCTACATCTGGGCCTGTTGTCGCCCGCACTAGTTCCCTGTCTTTTAACAGAATACACTTGTAGATAATAGTTTGTGTTTTCTAGTATCTTTCTGTATTACATTGACAAGTTTAGAAAAATTATTCTGCCTTTCTTTGGTAAGTGCGCTTTGGTGTAACTTAATGCTTTTTTCTGACTCGTCAACTTTCTCCAATCGACTAAAGGTATCTACAAAACGTTTCCCATTTAATTTAGAAAGATGAACGGTTGCTGCATCCGTGCTATTAATGTTCAGTTTCGTGGTGGCGGTAGTAGTGGATATAATGGATTTGCTGCTGCTACTGCTACTGCCGTTGGTGGAGAGGGCAGTATTCCGGTTGTTGCTGATTTTTGTTTTCCCATTGTTCTCTTTTGTGGTTCCTATGATGGTGAAGGCAGTTTTGATTTCTTCAGGAGCGGGAGGGTAGCTTTACACATTCCCTGTGCTTTGTTGTTGCAGTTATGTTGATGTTGCTACTGATAGTGACTCTGCTCCCATTGGATGTTTCAATTTGCCTGTTCCTTTCAGCGGGTGAAGCATACACATCTGCCTGATTTTAAACAAATATTGAGGGGGCTTCTTTGGTTAACTCATTCTAATTTAGTCCCTATGGTCTACAGAAGGATAAAACTAAACTGTTCCTTAAGGTCGTTGTAAATTTATCCATAAAAGGAGCACAAATGTTCAATATATAACTCTGTGTAACAACAAAAAAAAAACTTACGGAACGATGAGTAATACGTATTAGACGACGACAACGACGACGACAACGACGACGACAACAACAATAACAACAACAACAATAATAATAATATTAATAATGATAATAATATTAATATTAATAGTAACAATAATAATGACAAGGTATCACCAATAATCATTAAATATACAACACAATCCATGAATAAAATGCAAACAGGGCAACAGCTCCAGACGAAAGAGGGACTCAGAAGATCTAACGCCATCCCTGTTAGAAGTGTAATACTCCAGGAAAACACGATCTCTTTACTCCTTTTCTGCTTGGCACTGACACCTTTATCTGACATGCTAAACAGAATTGGATGTGGATGCAACTGTTACAGCAAAACAATCAATCATATGAAGGATCTGAAACTGTATGCTACAAACGATAAACAGCTGGAAACATTACTTCGGACAGTACATGGATTTACCAAAGAAATAGACATAAAATTTGGTTTAGAAAAATGTCCAAAAGCAAACTTGGAAAGAGGAAAACTAGTTAAGAGTAACAACATCACACTAGATAAAGCAAACGAAACCAGAGATTTAGACTGAAGCCAGACATACAAATATTTAGGAATCAATGAACTAGATATGATACAACACACACAAATGAAAGAGAAAATATAAAAAATAATACTATAGACGAGTTAGATTAATATTAAAAACAGAGCTCAATGCGAAAAACAAGATAATAGTCACCAACACTCTAGCCGGCCTAGTCATAAGTTACCGCTACAATATTCTTAACTCGACTCTAAATGAACTAATCAAAATAGACAGGAAAACAAGAAAAAAAATCACAAGATTTGGGATCTGCCACCTAAAACCTGACATAGAAAGCTTATACATACAACGTATCGAAAGGGATAGAGGCCCTGTACAGCTAGAAAAATATTTCAAAGTAACCACAGAAATGTCTACTTGAAAATCAAGGAAAACTGATTGAAATAGCCGCAAAACCACGAACAAAACAAAAGCGTTTTTTTCTGTATTTAAAGAAGTTGGCAAATTCAAAAAGGAAATCATAAAGAAAAAACAACAAAAGTTGAAGAACAAATAAAATCCAAACTAAAACTGGAAAAGCTAAGTATCATGATAAAACGATGGCAAGAAAAGCTCCTACATGACAATTATGGAGGTAAGCTAAACAGAAAAAAAGATTGACAAAGCAAAATCCCAACCGTTGCTGAGAAGCTCGAGACTGAAAGCAGGGACTGAAATATTTTAATTGCAACGCAAGAGCAAAGCCTTCCTATCATGAATCAGACTCACAAAAAAACACATAATTAAAAGCAATACAAATAACTACAGAATATGTTGGGATGGAGAAGAAGCAAGAAATTATATTGTATTTGGCTGCCCATCATAGCTAAAAGGGAATATATTCACAGACACGTAAGTGATGGGGCCTATATACACTAGAAGCTATGCAACACTATGGAATAATCACAGAAATGAGTTGGTATAGAGACACCACCCAAATGGTCGCAGGAAAGGAGAAAGCTACCATAGCTTGGGATATGCCCTTACACACAGATAGAGAAATCAAGTTTAATAGATCGGATACAGGTGTCAAAGATCACCAAGAACAAAACTAGCTCCAATGTCCCCCTTGTTCGGATCCTTTCTCAGTAGCGTCGCCACATCTCGGCTCACAGATCCGGGTATTCTCCCATTCTTCCGCCAGTTGCTGTAGACGTCTCCCAAAAGCTCACCAAGCAAGTCTGGTATATGTATATAAAGCTTGAAGTGCAGACCATCCAATCCTTGAGAGCTCTCCCTAGTCCAACTAGTAAACGCCTCACATATGTCTTCAGCTGTTATTGGTATTTCGCGGATTTCCACGTCCCTGGCCAAAACCTGTGTCAACTCCTCAAAGTAGTTTAGCTCCACCTCCGTGCCACCACGCGCCTCGTACATTTCAGCAAAGTGCTGCTGAAATTCCGCACAAATCTGCCTTGACTCGTGTAGCATGCGCCCGTCCCGACCACTCAATGACCGAATTGTAATTTTATTACCAACTTGCGCGTCGGTCGAGCGGGCCCATCTAACGACTTCTATCCTCTCCGCCTTAGCTCTGACGTTGCAACCTTCATGCTTGGTGTTGAATAATAAGCTAACCTGTCATATCTCCCAACTTTTCATTCTTCCTTATCGCATACCTTGTTATCAGCTGGGCATGCTATATCTATGATCCAGCATAGTTTGATTTCTTTCTCATTTATTTTCTCAAAGAACATTTAAATCTTTAGTCTCAAAACTTGTTCAATTCCCAGGCTTCTGGTGAAGTGTGTGTAGCAATTCTGGGGGTGGGGAGGATATTTTATTACGTCAGCGTCAGAACGTTTTGTCATGGAGTTTGGTTAGAATCATGTTTTGTGTTAGTATTTGTATTGTGTTTTGTTTGTGCAGAGCAAGTTATGTCGTTTGGGTGTGTGAATTTTATGGTACATGCGTGGCTTGTAAATTTTGTTGGTAATTTAGTGTATGAGTTTCTTCCTGAATGTTTTGTGGGAGTGCTGCAATGTAGTGTGCGTATAATCAGATCATTGTAGTCATGGATATCTGTCCATCGCTCTTTTGGGGTTTGTTATTTGTTTGCGCAGTGACATTAAGAGAAGGGTCCATCGTTATAGCTTTTAATTTTTGAAACAAACAGCCACTGGGCGTGTGTTGAAATCTCTTCCATGTACTATTACGTTCTCCTTTATTATTTGATCTCGTTTTATAGCATGCTTTTACTGAACACTTACCATATTTGTTGTTTTTTTGTATCAGTGGAATGGCACTTGTCTTTGGTACAGGCATTTAAATACCATGCATTCAGTATGTGTTATCTACGCTTCAGTGTATGAGTTGCAAAAAGTTTATAATTATTATTGGTGTATAAGCGAGAAACCGAGAAACAGTAATGAGAATACGTACAGATGATTTGTAGAGATATGAATGCATATGTGATAAAGATTCTACCCACAGTTTCGCAAATTTGATATAGATGATTTGCTGTTCACGTGTTTACATATTCACACACATTTTGCTGAGACAGCGCATCTGAGGTGTGCTTATATATATACACACACAAACATATATATATATATATATGTGTGTGTGTGTGTGTGTGTGTGGTGTGTGTGTGTGTGTGTGTGTGTGTGTGTGTGAGTGTGTGTGTATGTGTGCGTGCGTGTGTGTGTGTTTGTGTGTATATATGTATAAGCACCCCCCCAGGCACGTGCGCTGCCACAGCAAATCATCTATACCAAACTTGCGAAACTGTTAGTAGAATCTTTATCACATATGCCCTATGCCTCTGGGTAATTATGGAGTGAATTTTTGGGCTTATAAATCTAATATTTTTCTATCTTTCCATAATACCGGTTCCCATATGCTGCTCATATCTGCACTGTCTGCTTAGGAGGTTATTGTGTCCTAGCATATGTGCTGCTTCTTTCAGTTTTCGTATTTTCCAGGGGTGTTCTCTATCTATTATTGTAAGTTCATCCTACTCGGGAAGTAGTCTCCATTTTCCATACATGATCAGCTATACCCAATTTATCAATATCTCTTGTGTCACAGCTTTGAAATGTTCGCCTACTCTTATTTTGAGGGGACGGCATGTATCGTCTTTGAATAACGTAATAATAATAATAATAATAATAATAATAATAATAATAATAATAATAATAATAATTACATCGAAAAATACCTTAGGAGTAACAACCCAGGTTCGAAATTTCTCTAAGACAGCTGATGAATGCTGGAGGGTAACTCAGCCGAAACATTGTGTTAACAACAAACAAGGTGAGGACAAATATCCGTCAAATGTAAATAATGTTCTTCACTTACAATATTCATGTTATTTGGTATAATCTGACAGTATTTGTTGCTCTTATTCAATATGACGATATCCGGCCGACGGTGTTCGACTACACATTCCGTCTGAAAATTATAGCCCTAGAGTATAGTTACTTTTCCGTCCTCCTGCATAACTTTACTTGGTAGCTCTTCATACCAGTTCTCTGTTATTTCATTTACGGTATAAGAGTCAATGGATATACACACACTTTATCGTGCGGCGCTTGTATTCTCACCAAGTGGGTCACATTTTCCACACTTTTTCCATGGAGGCTGCGTTTCTGGGTGTCAGAACTTTCAATGGTACACTTCAAATCACGCCATGCCCAGAATACTGTATTAAACTTAACGTCCTGTGTATTCATTTCAAACTGTTCATGCATTCTCATTTCAAGGTCTTCTTTTCTTTTCTTCTCAGCTTTTTGTTTAAACTCTTCCTTGCTCATCATTTCATCTTCATTTACACCCATATCCTTCGCGGCATATTGCAGCAGGTCTTCGTCGCTATTTAACAAATACTCGGCAAGCGTTCTCCTTTCAATCCATACATACATAATTTTTATGTTTGCTTTAGGGTTTAGCACCCCATGCAGCGTTATCAACTTTCTTGTCCTTGTATCCAGAGTTGATATTTCCTCTTTAATCCATTTGACGATTGACGCACTATATCTGACTACCGCAACTGCCGCGATATTCATTACGGTAATCAAATTTTCGGCATTCAGGTAGAGTTCAACACCATCTTCTGCCTTTTTTGATATGCCTCGCTGACCTTGACTTACATTTCCCTGTGTAGAATGTCATCCAGCTTCAAACTTCCAAAATAACTATACCCACAAGCGTCGGGTTATTATTATTATTATTATTATTATTATTATTATTATTATTATTATTATTATTATTATTAGTACTGTTATTATTATTATTACTGTTATGTTTACTATTACATCGTATTACACAATTCGATTCACTGCTACCCATATACAATCCGTTCTACTATAGGCGCAAGGCCAGAAATTTTGGGGAAGGGAACTAGTCGATTACATCGACCCCAGTGTTTCACTGGTACTTATTTTACCGTCCTCGAAAGGATGAAAGCCAAAGCCGACCTCGGCGGAATTTGTACTCAGAACGTGGTGACGGGCGAAACACCGCTATGCATTTCGTCCAACGTGATACCGGATCTGTCAGCTCACCGCCATAATTAATGTATAATGAAATGAACAATATATAGAACGATATGAACCCGGGCAACTATATAAACAACATCTGTTCAGAAAACAGATTTTGAAAAATCATTCTCAGTTGTAGTGTAGCCATGTCATCAACTCCCCGCATCAGTAAATATAATTTCATATTCAATGAACTGCAGAATGAGAAAATGAGTTAATCAAATAAATTTTAGTGAAGTTATTTGTCGTTCTACGAAAAAAACATCGAAATAATTTTTTGGCATTTACAGTTTCTATTATTATTGTATACATACCAATTGTCAAAACAGACAAAATTTTGAACGACATTTTTGTTGGTAAACTATATATTCAATCTAGAATAAAATTCAGCAAGCTTGATATAATTTTTTGAAAAATTTAGTCAGCTTCTCATAAGCCTTTGAATAAGTTTTATTTCCATTCGTGTCCGTTGATCCTTAAATAAGCGATGAAATGCTTGTATTCCCTTTGCATAGATCATCAGAAAAAAGAAATAGCAGAAACAATCCCAGTAGTGATTGAGTATATATATATATATATATATATATATATATATATATATATATATATATATATATATATATATATATTTATATGCATGTATTTACATATATTTACATATATATTGGGTCATCCCATAAAGAATACAGCTTTTTATGATTCTTTTATTCTTTAAAATCAAGATAAACTAAGTTCTCTAATATATATATATCCTCCTTCGTTTTCTACAATACTCTTTCATCTATCTGGTAGACTTGCAAGGCCCCTCTTCCAAATTTCACTTGTATGTGACGAAAAATACTTCTCCAGTACTGTACTATACTCGTCTACAGATATTTTTTTTTCTGTCCACATTATTTTGAATAAACGATAATCAGATATGGCAGTATTCGGCAAATATGGTGGTTGGAGTGTCGTTTCCCATTAAAACTGCTCCAACCTCTGGAATATCATCCTCGCTGTATGTGGCCAAAACTGAAACTCGGAAATTTTGTGAGGAACCTTTTGACCTAATTTGCTTACTTGCCCGATTGCACGTAGGTGTCGATGAATAGTTCAATGACCAAATCCAAGCTTCTCTGCTAGTTCCTCAAGAGTTCGATGCGATTTTGTTCCTCCATGGTTTTCAAGACTTTCTCGTCGAACTCTACAGATTTTCTAGGACGAGGCTCGTTTCTAGACTCGGAATTTCCGGAAAGACCGTTGACACTGGCTTACGCTTCTTACCCGATCCTCATATACTGTATTAATATTCCTTGCACTTTCCGTTACGTTGTTACATTTATTGAAGTTATAGAGCAAAATATAGCGAAGATGTTCCTATGTCACTTCCATAACAGCTTTGAAACATAACTGTTAAAATCGCACTGCATTCTTCAAAACTTGCGCTAAAAATAAGTTGTAGATAAAATTACTACCCGCTTTCATGGCAAGTTGATGAAGGTAGATTATCCCGTCCCCTTCCAACTTTTAGTTCATGCAACTGAAAAAAATATTATTTATTGGGATGGATCCAAGATATGCATATACATCCGAAAACAGGGAATACGAAGGAAAGAGGTGACATTGAGAGAGAGAAAGAAAGAGAGACAGACAGACAGATACACAGGCATACACAGACAGAGATATTGCAAGAGAGAGAAAGAGAGAGACGTAGTGGGGGAGAGAGAGACATAGAGGGAGAGAGCGAGCGAGAGAGAGACAGAGAGGGAGAGAAGGAGAGACAGAGAGAGAAATAAATCAGAATGCCTTTTAAATGAGTATTGATTGATTTGTCTTCACAGAAGTATTATCATAGAAAATACTTGTTCGAACTACGGTCTTGGAGAATTTCTGAATATGATATATAGTGTATATCCAAAACAATCCAGTGAATAAGGAGAATGGTTCATCTACGCATATTTATCTACACATACTTAATATTACAGTCAATCAAAGGGTATAGATTATTTATATCTGTCCGACTTATAGTTCTATTGCATGAAATGTATCACAATCTGGTTCTATTTACATTCAAATTTATCACATCCTAAAAGCCTATGCAAATGCACTCAAATTGTTGCACTTTGCTGTATTTTGAAGCGAACTGTGAAGATTTGAAAAAAGGTTTTCATTCATCCGTTTTGATATGGAGTTGAACCAAATTACATAGTTACAAGTTTTTTAACAAGCAGAGAAATACATTAGGAAATGTTATGTGTTTCCATTGGATGTTTTCTCGTTGTTGCCACAAAATAGGACTGAACACAAGGCTTTATATAACCAACGTGGGTAAAAAATTGTGGCGTATTTCATAAAGTATGGTATATCTAAGAATATATTTTCCAATGTTTCACCCCACATTATTTGACAGATAATTGCCAATTTTTTAAATAAAAGAGTCAGACTGGTGATCGAAAGAGTTCACATCATTGGGACATAAGTCTGTTTGATTGCGTAAAATTTACGTGAGCAAACTTAGGTTGGAAGACGTTCCAGCTGTGGACAAACCGTCTTTTTGTAAACTCAGGATAGATCGTCTAACATCCGTTGAGCTATTACAAATGCTACATAGCATATTAGATGGGATATTGATTTCCTATTCTTTCTCCATGCTAAACTATTTTATAAAAGTACCTCCTCCGTAGTTTACTTCCATTCATTAACGGAATTAATGCCTTATATTTTATGGGCTTAATACATATACCAGGTGTCGTCTATCGTAAAAGTTTATATATATATATATATATATATATATATATATACAAGTTAAGCTGCATGCAGTATTGGATATTGTGATTTGATGATGAGGACTATTAGTGTATATATATGTGTAGCGCGGATCGTCTACGTGTGCGCCTGTAAATCACATTACCATTGATGATGCATACTTTATTGATGATAACTACGAGTTTATCCATCCCTGGAAGGAAATATCGGCTCTCTTTGAGTAAATATGTTATATTTCAAGCATTCTGTTTATCATGGGAACAATAATTTCCCTGTATACATACATCGAGGATAATTCATAGCTAGCCACCATTTTTTCACTTTTGTTCACATTAATTTTAATCCGTTTATGCGTACATACACTGGAACTCACTTAGGTTTGTCTATTATTTGTGAGCTTTTTCAAATTACTTGCTATCTTTTTCCTTTCTCTAAACGTATTCACATGTTTATAATTAGATAACCTGAAGTGAATCCATTTCATATCAAGAAAGGTTCTGTAGTTATCTTCATAAATATGTGGAATATACTCTGGGGAATGCAGGGAAGATATTTATATGATATTCTAGATTTCCAAACATGATATATACAAGCAGTTCCTTTTTGGTTACGTTTTGAAAATATATGAAATATGGGAAAATCTTGTTTCTTAGCATAATAGAAATTGTGATATAAGATTTCTGCTAATATTACCTCTGACGTGAAAACAATGTTAGTTTTACGAATTGATGCAAATATCGCATTTCCTCGATACATCAAATCTCAGGAATGATTATATTCACAAACACCTTGGATGCTTATCTTCATAAGAGTGGCGTTCCACGGAGAAATTTACATGTGGATTATAATGGTGTGGGGATTTATAATTTGAGCCAGCCTTTAATACAATTATATTTCACGGCATGATACGTGTTTCAAAAACCTCTAAAATTACGCGCGTATACGAGATTACATTTAGTTAAACATGGCTCGCATTTAGTCATTGCCTTTGTATACACGGTAATATAAGTTGTTTCATCGGAGGGATTTCAGACATAATGACATAAACTTAACAATTACTTGCTCTGAATTGTGCACGAATTTCACTAACTCTTATACGATGAAAGATATCGTGTACTACTCTTCGTAGCCGATTTCAACTTCGGGAAAGTAATTTCCACTAAATACATTTCATTTTACTTATGTTAATGCTATAAATGCTGATGCTATAGTAAGAAGATAATGATAACAACAAACAACAGCAATAAAAAAAATCCTTTGTACCATAGGCACAATGCCTGAAATTTGACGGGAGTGGACTAATCGACCAGATCGGTCCCAGTGTTTCACTGGTACTTAATTTATCGACCCCGAAAGGATGAAAGGCAAAGAATTTGAACACAGAATGTAGGGACGGGTGAAATGCCGCTTAGTATTTCATCCAGATAGGTAACGATTCTGCCAGATCACCGTCTTAATGTAAAGAGTTTCGAAATACAGCTAAATTTTTGTCTGGCGTGATAAATTCCGTTACCTCACTGTGATAATAATAATAGTAATAATAATAATGATATGATTTTTTATTGGTCACAAGGGCCGAATGCATGGAGGACAATATCGAAGAACGAGTTGCAGCAGAGAAACAAGAAAGAAAATAATACAAAAACAGGTGGATTTTATAGCGATCAAAGGGAGACTACTATCACATTAAGGGATATAATAGAGTATATATAATAGAAATTATAGAAATGAATAATAAATAAATAGGTAAGTGAATAAATAGAATCCCCAATAGCAGGAGCAACCCAATTAGGGTAATACTGGGTAAACCCCACGCTAATATCTCGGATCACTCTGCCATCCCCAATCCATGAAAAAGTGTCCTGTTCCTGTTTCTTTTGCCCTGCTTAGAAAAGCATATTAAGAATCGGTTCATTCATTTTTCAGTAATAATAGTGAATGATGATGAAGATGATGACGATGATGATCACGTAACGGATTAAGATGATGACAACGACGAAGTTGATGATTACATTTATTAGTCACACTTGACCAAGTCTTGCTTTTTTGCTACATTTCTTGAAAAAACTGCAGCTTTTTAAGGTGATGATCAGCAGGAAGGTAAAATTTACACACGGAAATTTATCTCTGCACCATTAATTACTTAAGTCATAATGAGGTCGGGAAAATTCCAGTTATAATTTATATGGTCTACCTTTTAAACGTTATCAAAGATGCGGTCAAATTAATCTGACTAGCACTAACAACAAAACTTATATGTTCCACCACTGAGTTCGGCATATTTATTTACACATTACTAATTTAATCATAAAATAAGGAAAACAAATTTTAGGATTTGGTTAATCTTTTCTACTCTATGTATAAGGGCCGAAAGTTTGAGGGAAGGGACCAGTCGATTAGATCAACACCAGCGGGCAAATGGTAAATAATTCATCGAACCCAAACTGATGAAAGGCTAAGTCAACCTCAGTGGAATTTGAACTTAGGACGTAAAAACATACGAAATAACACTAAGTATTTCGCCCGGCGTGCTAACATTTCTGCCAGCTCGCCGTCTTTTAGGATTTGGTTAATGAAGGTTTACTCGTCGATTGTTAGAGAATCAACAATATTTTACCACTATTTACAATTCAATAAGGGGCATCATTTCACCATTTATGTATGCTAGCTATTTTCACTTCACAAATATATAATTTGAACCCAGAACATAAAACGAAAAAATACGCTAAGGAGTCGCTCACAGTGCTAACAATTCTGTCAGCTCGCCGTCTGCGCAGAAAGAGTATAGGCGTAGACACGACAAGGTAGCGCAAAACCTTCACTGGCTACGAGATAACGGATGTTTGGTCGCAACATACAACCGAAAATGTAATGGACGTAAAAAAGGAGGCAAATGACTTCTGGGACTTCAATTTTCAGAGTCAAGCTGTGAGAGTACCGAAGGCCGGATATATTAACATTTAATACATTAAGACTGCCTAATAATCAACGTGGCAATTCCAGGATATCAACATACCGTGAACGAAAGAGAAAAATGTCGACAAATATGGAGACCTGAGAACTGAGATCACCAAGATGTGGCAACTGCGAAAGTCAAAGATCCTGTTGTCATGGGAGAATTGGATTCAATACCATCGAAACTGAAGAAACAACTGTCATTTTAGACATCTTACTGTATTGCAAAACTAGGCCTCACTTAGAACTACACATATAATGTATAAAGTATTGTCTGAGGTCTTTGTAACTTATCAGAGAGTACAAGCCCTCGGTAGACACAATAACTTCAATGTACATCACGATATTGGATAATGTGCGACGTCTTCAATAATAATAATGATGATGATGATGATGATGATAATAATAACAACAGCAACAACAACAACAACAATAATAATAATAACAATAATAATAATAATAATAGTAATAATAATAATGATGATTATAATAATAATAATAATGACAACAACAACAGTAATGATAATAATAATAATAATAATAATAATAATAATAATAATAATAATAATAATAGTAATAATAATAATGATGATTATAATAATAATAATAATAATAATGACAACAACAACAATAATGATAATAATACTAATAATAATAATAATAATAATAATAATAATAATAATAATAATAATAATAATAAAAATACAATATGAAAAAATACAATATGAAAACTATACTTGATATTGATGCCACCATAGAAACCATCAAACAAAAGGTATCAGCCAAAGCTGCCAGCATAGCGAGGTATGAAAAGTGTGTTAGATTTTTCAAGGACAACAACATGTTCAAAAATAACACCAATAATTTTTACAGGAAGATAGGAAAAACAGCGTTTACTGCAAGGTCTGTACCATCAAAAGAAGAAGTGCAGGGATTTTGGAATAAAATCTGGGCAGAAGAAAAAACACACAACGAAAAGGCCCCCTGGATTGACAGAAAATCTACAGAACTGGACCCTTAGAAGAGCAAAAGTGGGAGGGTGTCAAGGTAGAAGATATAAGATCTGCTCTCAGGAGGTCAAGCAAATGGAAGTCTCCAGGAAGGGATAACATTCCTAACTTCTGGCTGAATGCCTTCCCAGAGAGCCATGAACTGCTAACAGAACTGTACAATGATGTTTTGCAACACCCTAGTAGGATGCCTCCTTGGCTAGTTAATGGGATGCCTCCTTGGCTAGTTAATTCCTGCTTCCAAAAAGTGAAGAAACAAATGAACCAAAAAACTATAGACCCATAACCTGCTTAACAACTATGTACAAAACGCTAACATCCGTCCTGACGGAATATATCTATAGTTTTTTAACAGACAACAGCATATTCCCTAATGAACAGAAAGGATGTAAACGTGGATCCTACGGCTGTAAAGACCAACTACTCATCAATAAGATGATCTTAGAAGATTGTCATAAACGACACAAAAACTTATCAATAGCCTGGATAGACTATAAAAGGCTTTTGATAGCCTACCACATAACTGGATTAGGAAATGCCTGGAAATGTATAAAATAGCACCTACTCTGCGAAACTTCTTGACTGTAAGTATGAGATCATGGAGAACCACACTAACTCTGAACAGTGACAATGAATCCCTAAATGCTGGTGATGTAAAAATTTCGTGTGGCATTTTCCAGGGTGACTCACTGTCACCACTCCTCTTTTGTTTATCCTTAATACCTCTCTCAAAGCTGCTCAATGATGCGCAGTATGGGTATAAAATGTTTGATAAAAATATAAATCATCTCATTTACATGGATGATTTAAAGCTTTTTGCAAAAAAATTACCAACAACTCAAGGGCTTACTAGCGAGAGTCAAACAATTCAGTGACGACATCAGAATGCAATTTGGCCTCGATAAATGTGCAAAAGTACTATTATCAAAGGAAAAATGACAGAAACATCTAACGTTAACCTTGACCAGCAGAATGTCATAAAAGAACTAGACCCAGCGGAGAGCTACAAGTACCTAGGGGTAATTGAAGGGAACGGAATAAGACATTCAGAGATGAAGCAAAGGATCAGGAGAGAATGCTAGCGAAGAGTAAGAGCAATACTCTAGACAGAGCTGAATGCAAGAAACAGGATCGAAGCGATCAATGCATTAGCTATACCAGTCGTGACTTACAGTTTCAATATTGTTAACTGGTCAATTACTGAAATATGTCAGCTCGACAGAAAAATAAGGAAACTGTTGACAATGCATAGAATGCACCACCCTAAAGCAGATACAGAACGACTCTATATGCCAAGAAACGAGGGAGGCCGTGGTCTTTTACAACTGGCAATAACAATGAAGATCGCTACAATTGGCCTAGACACCTACCTGAAAAACTCTGAGAACTGGATGTTAAAACTTGTCTCAAAACATGAAAACAAGAAAGCATCATACTCAGTAACAAAACAGGCAAAGGAATATCTAAGTGAATTCCGAATACAACCAATTTCGGACTTAGAGATAGACATACAAGAAAAAGCTAAGCGCATGAAAACCCGTGCCAAAACTGCGGCCTTAGATATTCTGAATAATAAATGGCAAGAAAAACCTCTCTGTGGCAAATACCCAAAGAGAGCGAATAATGCAGATATTGACAAAGCCCTGACCTATCAATGGCTAATGGCCTCTGGCTTAAAATCTGAAACAGAGGGGTTTATCATAGCAGCTCAAGATCAATACCTACCAACACGAAACTACCAGGCCAACATATTAAAGAACGGCAGTAGCCCAACATGTCGTGTATGCCGACAACAAAATGAAACCATTGATCATGTTGTCTCCAAATGCAGTCTTCTAGCGCCTACAGAGTACCTCAACAGGCGTGATAGAGCTGCACAATATATTCACTGGGTAATTTGCAAAAACCTGGATTTGCCCCATGAAAAAAACTGGTGGGAACACAATCCACCTCAAGTGCTTGAAAATGACCACATCTGACTCCTGTGGAACTTCACCATTCAAACTGACAGGAAGGTAGATGCAAATAGGCCAGACATCATATTGAAAGGCTTCAGACAAAGAACATGCCTCATTGATATGACTGTCCCAATCGATATAAACATATCTGTCAAGACCTACCAAAAACTGAGCAAATATAAAGATCTTGAAATAGAAATCAGCAAAATGTGGAAGCTGAAGACTAAAACAATACCTGTTGTCATAGGTGCCCTGGGAATGATAGCGAAAGGGACTAATTGCTACCTAACTCAGATACCAGGAAACCCCAAAATGGCAGAAATTCAAAAGATAGTGCTCATGGGAACTGCTCATATCCTACGCAAAATACTCTGTATGTAATCCCAAGGTTTAAAACAAACTTTTTTTTTTACTTATTTGCTTTATTTTATTTTATTTTATTTATTTTTTTATGTATTAGACATTCACTAGTACAACACCAAAAAAAAAAACCCAAATATATGGCACAGAACTTCCAACCTGTTGTCTCTTGAGGTCTCTGGGTGAGACTTGGAGCCAACTTGTACAGACATAAAGCAAAAGTCAAACATAGAATAATAATAATAATCATAATCCTTTCTACTAAAGGCTCAAGGCCTGAAACAGGGGAATATGTAAATCTATTAAATCGACCTCAGTGGTCTTCTGGTACTTATTTTGCCGCACCCCAAAAGGATGAAAGGCAGAGGCGAGCTTGATGCAACTTGAGTTCAGAAAGCTAAAATTACTAAGCAATTTCGGCGGTATACTATCGATCTTGCTATCTCAAGCATTTCGTAACAGCAACAACAACAACAACAACAATAATAATGATTATAATAATTCAGATAGGGATCATAAGATAGGTATTATAGTAGTAATAGTGAAGTTATAATAGTGATCAAGAATTACCTAGAATGATTAACAAGTGGCGTTGTAAATCTATCCTCCTCACTAAGCAAGTTTAGTGGGGAGGATGGATTTTCGACACCATGCGGGATTAAAAACAAAAACCGGCACTACCAATAGAAACAAACGCAAAATGTGTGGTGGTTCATCGTTAGCGAATGCCTGAAATTGGCACAACGCGAGAACAAACGAGGCCGTGACAAAGTGGCAAGAATGATCCATTGGGGACTCTGTGGAAATCATGGCCTAAACGAGCAAAGAACTGGTTTGAGCAAACCCCAAGAGTCACTGAAAATAAAAATTGCAAATTCCACTCGGGCATAATGATCCAGTGCGATCACCGGACCAGAAATAGGAAACTGGACATTGTTGTGGTAAATAAAAAAAGAAAGAACATGTATGATAATCAGCATACCATGTCTTGGTGACAACATGATCAATGTGAAAGAAGAAAAAATAAACCGGTAAAGGAACATAGAAAGTCAGTGGCCATTCCGAAAACGGGTAGACCTAGCCTTGGTTGGCAGTCTATCTAGGAGAAGAACGGTCTGATTTCAAAACTGGATAGACAGTCACAGTGGTGACAACCTGTCAGTGTCCAATGGCTCGATTCCTGGGATGAAGGCGAATGAATCGCAAATCGTGACTTAAGTCCGGAGCAATATTTGGATGCGGGACCAACTGACGTACACCTATCTCCTAGTGAGAATCAGGATCATGGTCCCCAACACACAGATGTGTGAAGAGAATTGGCTCAACTTTTGGGTAGTAAGAGCTCTGCAGTCTTGGTTGACTCCTTCGCCAAGCCAACAGGAGAAGTTTCAGAAAAGGCGAGTGCACCAGGCAGGCTGTACTCGTTAGCCTTGAGTGGCAAGCAGCCTCAGAAAAGAAACGCTTTGTGTCCATAACTAAGGGAGCAAGGACCCTGCCGCCTTGGTGGACTACCGTCATGGAGATAGAGACTATCTTGATAGAGATGGCGGCGGACTACCTTGATAGAAGTAAAAATACTGTGGATGCGAATGGCTTGTCTGTCAAAGGGTACAGAAAACGAATGCACAGTGAAAGGGAGGCAATAGAACTGCTCGAAATTACTGAACAGAGATTATGTGACCATGCAAGAGCAATGCGAAAGAATGGGTGGTTAACAGAATTGGAGCTAGAAGTTATAAAAAGAAGGACATCGGGTGAGTTTGGGCGTGGGAGAAATGAAAGAGAACAAATGTTCCCCAAAATAGAAGAACGTGAATTGTGAAAGAATTGAGATCAGTGACTACTCAAATAATGAATATCGATTAAAAATAGACAGAATTTTGGATCTATTAAATAGAGAAGAGACAGAGTTAGTGTGCAACTTTAAAAAGTCCGACTTTAAGAGACGAATAAAGTCAATATTGTACTGAGACACATTGAAACAAAGAGCATCACACAAGCAAATAATCTTATCACGGCTGCTAGTAGGATTGTGGCGGAAAGGATGGGATTGAGAACTACTGAGAATAGAAGACGGATAGTAGAGGAAATAAACAGCCGTGGTGGAAAAAGAGAATTTCTGAAGATATAGACTCCTCGAACAGTGTAGTGTCAATACTTGATAGGAAAAGAAATGGAGAACTTAAGAATGAATGGAAATTCGAAAAAGTTAGAAAGAATTATGGTGTAGATTAAAAAGGCCTGAATGTTTTAACTGAAGAACTGAAGCAGCGCATAGAAGCAAAAATGAGCAAAGCTAACAAGGTTTGAACAATAGATTAAGCAATTCCAGCAAAAAGAAAAAAAATGTTTAGAACCGACCAAATAAGATTGTATCAAGAGATTAATGCCGATAAAACAGTGAAAGGTTACTCCCTGATGCTGATGAAAGTCGACATTTTGGTGGCAAGATATGGAGTAAGCAAGAGCAACATAATACTACCACTGTATGGCTTTGCAGTCTGAAGCAAACAGGGTTCTCTCCTTAGCAAGAGGCTATCTACTTCACAGACGACAGTATTAGAAATATGAGTAAAAAGATAAGCAATTGAAAAGCAATAGGACCTGATGGTGTAAAGGATATTGGAGAAAGAAGTTCAGTAGTTGTCATGAATTGATCGCAGAAGAATCTAATGCATGGATCAATGGATGGTATATAAAAATGCCGTGGAGCCACTGTTGAAAAACTCGAAGAAGGCAGGCGTCATCATAACTGAAAATTGTGTAACTAAAGAAAACTTTAAACAAGAATTGACCAAAGAAAGGAAAAAGCAGGGACGGAAAAAAACTGTACTCTCAGTTAGCAATAGAATTGAACGCCAAGACATATACAGAGGACCGGTGGCTTTGGATGAGGAGGAGTGACCTAAAAAAAAGAGACAAAAATCACTCATATGCGCAATCAATTATATGAACCAATTATATGAAGTGCAGTATTGACAACACTACCAATAGTAACAAACGCAAAGTGTGTGGTGAGAGGGCTTAAACGGTATGGTTCATTGTTAGCGAATGCCTGAAATTGGCACGATGCGAATACAAACGAGGCCATGTCAAAGTGGCAAGAATGATCTATTGGGAACTCTGTGGAAATCACGGCCTAAAACGAGCAAAGACGTGGTTTGAGCAAACCCCAAGAGTCACTGAAAATAAAAATTGCAAATTCCACTCGGGTATAATGATCCAATGCGATCACCGGACCAGTAATAGGAAACTGGACATTGTTGTGGTAAATAAAAAGGAAAGAACACGTATGATAATCAGCATACCATGTCTTGGTGACAACATGATCAATGTGAAAGAAGAAAAAATAAAGAATTATGAAGATTTTTAGTGGGAAGCACGAAGGTTGAAGTTACTGAAGAGAGTAGATGTGATACCAATAGTAACTGGTGTACTTGGAGTTATCAACACTCACTACCAACATGACTGAAAAAGATCGGTGCAATATGAAGATAGAACACCTAGAAAAGTCTGCATTGCTTTGGAGTGCAATAATTCTTGAGTGCGGTGTCACCATTACGCACAAAGATGACAATATTTTAACCGCGAAACATATAATATTGTGTAAAAATTCACGAGTTACTAAATATGATTTATATACAATAATCAACTAGATACTGAATTATGTAGTAAAAGTTACAAGTAAAATATTAGCTATATTTAAGAAGTTATGTGATCAAAATGTAGGGAAACGAAGTCCTTATGTATATGTAACATCTGAAATCGACTTGGCAGTTCAAAAGTAAAGCAGACAACAAGCAGTTTTCATTCCCAGTTCTCTACAACATTGGTTCCCATCATGGACTTGAGCCGATGTGGAAACACCGATCACTTCCATTATGTTGCTATCTTGCAACTACCAGATTTTTTTATATAAAATGTGAAGGCCAACTCATCTGATGTGGTGTCCGACATGGTTAGTGTATTTTTCGACGACATATCATATGATGCTGACACGGCTCTCTTACGTTTGGATCTGAATTTTCTTAAGCATGTCTATGTTTCTACAACAAGGATTCAGTAGATGCAAACGCAACAGGTGCTTACGCACTCAGTAGAGCGAGTTGTGACTGAAAACGTTTCCGTGTGTTCGATATTAGTCTGTCCCGAGTAGTTATGGTGGTATGCTGAGGCGATCGCAAAAGAGAAAGTAAAAGGACGTACAATTATAAATGTTTATGAATTACGAATCTTTAACTAAAAAGAGAAAAACAATCCACTAAATATGAAATGCTGATATGTGGGCGATATTAAGTATTCTCTCTCGCTCTCTCTCTCTTGGCGAGCTAATCGTAAGAATTGCTCTACAAAAAATCTGTATAACTGTATAATGTTGGTTGATTTTCGCAAGACTTTTTGTAGAGAATGTGCGTGACAACTCACTGAACTGGACTATTAATAACATTATACTCGATACGCTTTAACAGCCACAGACACACATTCTCTCATTCACAGCCAACTAAATCTGCCGTTTTCCTTTGTAAACAGCGAATAACTTTGCTGTACATTCATATTTTCTTTAAGCTGGTATTAAACAATTAATGACACACTAAGATGCGATTATTAACATAAAGCCGAGTACATTTATATTTTGTGTTCATAGGTGGAGGTGTGACTATGTGGTAAGAAGCTTGCTTTCCAATCACATGGTACCGGGTTCAGTCCCACATTGTAACACCGTGGGCAAGTGTGTCCTACTATAGACCGGGACCGACTAAAACCTGGTGAGTGGACTTGGTAGAGAGAATTTGAAAAATCCCTGTCGTATATATGTATATATATATGTGTGTGTGTGTGTGTGTGTGTGTGTGTGTGTGTGTGTGTGTGTGTGTGTGTGTGTGTTTGTGTGTGTATCGTTGAAAGTATTTATTCCCCAAGCACCGCTTGATGTTTGCTTCCCGTAACTTTAGCAAAAGATACCGATAATATAAGTACCAGACTTTAGAAAATAAATACTGGGATCGATACGTTCGACTAACAATTCTATAAGGCAGTTCTCCAGCATGATCGCAGTTTAATGGATGAAAAAAATAAAAGGAAACATGTTCAACCAGACTCAAAAAGAGCTTAAATGCAGTAGCTATCTTTAGAAAAATCAACAGCAAAAAAGAAAACACATCCTTGCTGACTTGTATGAAACCATAGCGTGCTGGCTGTGACAGATGCCAGCGGGCTGTTGAACACAAGCTTAAAGTGCTCCGAATCATCATCAAATAGAAACACAGGATCAGTTTCAAAGATCACTAAGAAGAGTTGCACTTATATGTACTTGATGAAGCATTATGACAAATAAACACGTGTCCTACATACATTTCGATAAAGTTCTTCATAGATCAGTTTGTTGTTTTCCAACAATTCCCATGTCAAAAAGTTCTCTCCCCAAAGCAATAACGAAAATGACTTTAATTAAATGTGAGAACGCTCATGAATATGTTGAATATAAGACTGCATAATTTTATTTCATTCACTACACCGTAGATTGTCTTTACTTAATTAAGCTAGGTACTTCTCTGAATACTTAAATTATCGACTCCACAGAGATATATTGCAACTCATCTGTAACGCAGGAATTGAACCAGAAACCTTAAAAGAAAATGTGAATGTGTGATTCCGACGAATTTAATTATGAAGTAAGCATATCATATTATGTAAAGTTTCAAATATCTATGTAATGAAAACTCCACTGTAACTTAGTAATTTATATAAAGAGTTTTAGTTGGTTAATATAAATAAATATGATAAATATGATTAACTCAACGTATTAACTCTCATTTGAAAGCATAAAAATACTCAACGTTTAATACGATGATATATAAATTATACTGTTTATAAATGATATTTTGAAATGAAATTATAATTAACTAAAAAATATCACCAAAAATATAATATTTTCAATAATGGGCAAATTAGTGCGACGTCAAATTTAAATTACTAACATGTTTTTACATTATATTTCTAATTAAAAATATGTAAAATATTCAGATAAGATTTGTCAGTCACGAAATTATATGAAACGTAATTTCAAAACTATTTCTGAGATTGTCTGCTTTAAGATGGATTAATCGTCGTTAACAGACATATTGGTTATTAATGGTTTCCCTGGCGCATCAATAGAGAGTTTAATGGGAGTGAATGGTTGTTGATATCACCTAATCTAGCTGGTAGTTTACGGTATTGACAATGAATACATAAATAATTAATCTGATTCTAGTTGGGATTAAAAACTAGGTCGGAAAGAGTGAAAGTAATACTGTATGGCCTTTTGTCTGACACGTTAACGATTCTATCATTTCCCTACCCCCATAGCAATTATTGAGCTACAGTATATCTTAGGCATAACGAAAACTATATCAGCTGTTTATAGGATTAAATTGTATACACGCAATGTGTAAAAGGAAGTATAGTTGTCGAGGTTTATCTTATTTGACAATAAATTTCACTTTCATACTCTACAAGTTAATGAAATATAGTGAACACAGATTAGGTCCATGTATTGTTACCGTTTAACTCTTTGAAACTTGAACTAAAACTTAGTTGGAATGAGAAAGCTTGCAATATATCGCCAGATATCTAATTATTTCCGAAATATCAAATTCAAGCTTAAATCGTAAATATAAACCAAGCGTAGTGTTTATAATAGCCCACAACGTCCCAACAACATATTTCTGCGTACCACCTTGAGCTAGTACTTTCTACAACAGTACTATAGCCACAGAAATATTACCAAACAATCCAAAATATTTCATTGATAATGTAATATTAAATTTCACTGAATAAATGTGTCAAACAACTTTTGAAAGAGGCAAGCTCAGGTACACCACTCAAGCTTGGTTATTCAAATCTTCGATAGATCATATTTGATCCCAAATCTAAGGGGTGAATTATAAATTCATAACCGTATTGTTTGTATTCGTCCAGCATTATTTCCTTCTAAGTTATTCTATAGGAAATTACAATGTTTAGTATTTTAATGACGCGCTTCATAAAATGTTACTCGACATACATGACATTGTTAAAATATCAAGACACTTCAACAGACAAGCGATATTATCACTAACTGGCAGATAATTGGACAAATGCGGAGTATTAAATCTAGTTGTGCAGCTTTCAAAATTTCACAGATTTTTGATATTCATTGAAAAGTCATTTCAAATGCAGACTCATTGTCGATAGCATAAAAATATTCAGTGATAATAATGATGATGATGATGATGATGGTAATAGTAATAATAATAATAATATAATAATAATAATAATAATAATAATAATAATAATAATAATAATAATAATAAGAAGAAGAAGAAGAAGAAGAAGAAGAACGATATCAACTTTTTTGCCATATGGGCAGCTAGAGGGAGGAGTTTATGTCGATTACATCGAACACAGTGCGTAACCAGTACTTATATAATCTACCTCAAAAGGATGAAAGGCAAAGTCGACCTCGGCAGAATTTGAACTCAGAACGTAATGACGGGCGAAATAAACATCCCCTTCTAAATCATAGTAATGGAATGACCTAATCTAACAATAGCAACATCAAACGAGGTATCTTTCCAGGTGACCCCTTCCTCTCCCCAATTGTCTTTAGTATAGCACCGATCCTACTCTGAAACGAATTGCATAATATCAGGTATGTATTCAAAGTTTAGAATACAACAATAAGCCATCTGCTTGGTATGGACTATCTGAAGCTGTTTGCTAGAAACGACGAAGAGCTGACAAATGTTAAAGAGTTCAGTAATGACATCGAGATGGATTTTGACCTTCATAAATGTGTCAAACAACTTTTGAAAGAGGCAAGCTCAGGTACACAGCTTCCTTTAAATAAGATAACGACTCTACATTCAAGGAGCTTGACCTACAAGAAAATTACAAATACTGGGTGTAAATAAAGGAAATAGTATACAACATGTTACTATGAAGGAAAAATTAAGAAAAGAGATTTACTGGAGAGTAAGAATCATACTAAAAACTGAACACAACTCGAAAAATAGCATGGAAGCCATTAACATCCGGACAATTCCTGTAGTCTTATATAGTTTTAACATTATTAACTGAAGTCTTTCTGTACTTCAACGCCTGGCCAGGAAGACAAGAAAACTTCTAACTTCTAAGAATATACACTACTTAAAAGCAGTACTAAAGACTGAACGCTGCGGCTTGTATGCAAACTCGAAAGCAGCAAAAAATCACATTCTACAGTCAAGGAAGTTTGCAAATTTCCAAGGGAACTTAACATTAACTCTGAAATAGTTGATGAGCCTGAAACCACTTGCCCTAAAATAAGGAAAACGGATCGAGCAGAATTCAAAAAAGAACGGAAAGAAACAAATTGAGGCGCAGTGTAGGCAGACGACTCTGCATGGATAGTATATACTTCGAAGCCGAAATGCTGATGTAGAGCAAGCAACAACCCATCAGTTGCAGAGAAGATCAGGACAGAATGCAGAGACTGGAGTTTCATATTGGCAGCAGAAGATCGAAGCTTGCTTATAAAAAACTAGTAGGCTAACGTTCTTTAAATCGGCTCTGACCCTAATTGGGGCATAAACCGTCACTACTCTAAAGGCCTCATCTTCGCTGCAATTTATTTCCAGGA
>NC_043008.1:28752328-28759828 GCF_006345805.1 Octopus sinensis | reverse complement strand
TATGTTTGCGGGTTAATAACATTTCTGGAGGAATGAATAAGATGACAGGAGAGAATCATCAAATTTATACAAAAATGTTTGATTAAATATTCTTCTTTCTTTTTCTTTCCTTTTTTCTGCCGTCTTCTTTTTTCTGTTTATTTTCTGTCTTTCTATTCGACTGTTACAAAATTGTAACTTAAAAACTAACAAAGTCATTCCCTCAATGTGTGGACGCTGTTTGCTCTCGTTCATACTTTACGTTTAAATTTAATAATTTTGAATTTTTTATCTCTTCTTATTTTGAACTTGACAAAGACAGAGGTACTGTTGAAATATCGTTCAACTGATAAAATATCTTACAATCGAATCGCTCTCTTTGTCTTGGCTGTTTACTTTGTGAAGAGCCACGTCAATCCTTTTTAAAATATTATTATTATTATTATTATTATTATTATTATTATTATTATTTTATGCTTGACTTTTGCTTTACATTTGTACAAGTTGGCTCCAAGTCTCACCCAGAGACCTCAAGAGACAACAAGTTGGAAGTTCATATTTGTGTTATGCCTAGGGTGCCATATATTTGCTTTTGTACTGAGTGTTGTACTAGTGAATGTCTAAAAAAAAAACATACGAAAATTATGCTTGTTTTAAAACTTGAGATTACATAGAAAGTATTTTGCGTAGGATATGAGCAGTTCCCATGAGCACTATCTTTTGAATTTCTTCCAATTTGGGTTTCTTGGTATCTGAATTAGGTAGCAATTAGCCCCTTTTGCTATCATTCACAGAGCACCTATGAAAAAAGGTAATTTTGTAGTCTTCAGGTTCCACATTTTGCTGATTTCTATTTCAAGATCTTTATATTTGCTCAATTTTTGGTAGGTCTTGACAGATACGTTTATCGATTGGGACAACCATATCAATGAGGAGGCATGTTCTTTGTCTGAAGTCTTTCAATATGATGTATGGCCTATTTGCATCTATCATTCTGTCAGTTTGAATGGTGACGTTTCAGAGGAGTGAGATGTGGGCATTTTCAAGCACTGGAGGTGGTTTGTGTTCCCACCAGTTTTTTCATGGAGCAATTTCATGTTTTTGCAAATTACCCAGTGAATATATTGTGCAGATCTATCATGCCTGTTGAGATACTCTGTAGGCGCAAGAAGACTGAACTTGGAGACAACATGATCAATGGTTTCATCTTCTTGTTGGCATACACATTATTATTATCATTAATATTATTATTATTATTATTCAGTAGTTTTATTTTTATAGCGTGCTTTCACTTCACTACCGAGCGCAGCTCTGTGTGCCTTGGGTATGTGCTGTGATTTGTTGTGATGCTCTGATGGTTATTGTATGGAAAGTGTTCTGCGTAGGATGTGTGCAGTGCCTAGTAGTGCAATTTTCTGTATGTTATATGTGTTTGTAAATCCTGGTGTTTTTGTTATGTATTGGTCTGAATATTTTTTTATCATGCCTAATGCACCTACTATGATAGGAATTGTTTCAGTTTTCAGATTCCACATTCTAGTTACCTCTATTTCCAGGTCTTTGTATTTTGAGAGTTTCTCCATTTCTTTTAGAGACACGTTGTCATCAGCCGGTATTGATACATCAATTAGAAAGCATTTTTTTTCTTCATGGTCTCTGACAACTATATCTGGTCTGTTGGCCTTAATTTCTCTATCTGTGTGTTTTATTATTATTATCATTATTATTATTATATTATTATTATTATATTATTATTATTATTATTATTATTATATTATTATTATTATTGTTGTTGTTGTTAATAATAATAATAATATAATATAATAATAATAATAATACTAATAATAATAATAATAATAATAATGATAATAATAATAATAATAATACTAATAATAATAATAATAATGATAATAATAATAATAATAATATAATAATAATAATAATGACGATGATGATGAAACCCACACAATTTCAGACCGATAACGTGTTCCGCTACAATTTGCAAAGCCTTCACTGCAATGATATCGCAGATATTGAGCAAGAATCTGCAAGCAAACAACCTGTTTCAAGAAGAGCAGAAGGGTTGCTGCAAAGGTTCATACGGCTGTAAAGATCAACTAATTATCAATAAAGCCATAATTGAGCACAGCCACAGCAAGAATAAGGCCTAAGTATGGCCTGGTTCGACTATCGAAAAGCATTTGATAGCATCCCCCACAGAAGGATTCTTGAAATACTCTCCACGAACAAGGTAGTACCAATAATCATAAAAATAACAAAAGAAACCCTATCACAAAATGGCAGACAGAGCTACAGTTCCAAACAAATGAGGGGTTCATAAAAACCAAAGCCATCCCCATTAGAAGAGGAACATTCCAGGGATGCTCTCTCCAATCCTTTTTCTGCTTGGCACTAGCACCTTTATCTGACATGCTAAAACAGAACTGGATGCGGATACGATTGTTACGGCAAAACAATCTGCCACTCCTTATATATAGATGACCTAAAACTGTACACTAAATGATAAACAGCTGGAACATTACTACAGATAGTACACGGATTTACCAAAGAAATAATATGAAATTTGGCTTAGAAAATTCTGCCAAAGCAAACTTAAAAGGACGAAAACTAGTTAATAGTAGCAATATCACACTAGATAAAGGAAATGAAATAAGAGAATAAGACCAAAGCCAGACATACAAGTATTCAGGAATCAATGAACTAGACACGATACAACACTACAAATGAAAGAGAAAATAAAAAAGAATACTATAGGCGAGTTAGATTAATACTAAAAGCAGAGTTCAATGCATAAAACAAGATAATCGGCAACAACACTCTAGCCGTGCTAGGTATAAGTCACAGCTATAATATCCTCAAGTGGACTCTAAATGAACTAACCAAAATAGAAAGAAAAACAAGACAAATAATGACAGGATTTAGGATGCACCACCCAAAATCTGTTTTAGAAAGCATATATATACAAAAATAGAAGGTGGTAGAGACTTTATACAGCTAGAAAACTATTTCAAAATTACTTTAAAAATACCTACTTCAGAAGCAAAGAAAACTAATAAAATAAACATAAAACACGAATAAAGAAAAACATGTTTTCAATCTTTAAAGAAGCAGACAAGTATAACAAGAAAACATACTACCTAACACCTAACACCTAAGAAGGAGAATAATAATAATAATAATAATAATAATAATAATAATAATATAATAATAATAATAATAATAATAATAATAATAAAATAATAAGAAGAAGAAGAAGAAGAAGAAGAAGAAGAAGAAGAAGAAGAGAAGAAGAAGAAGAAGAAGTAGAAGAAGAAGAGGAAGAAGAAGAAGAGGAAGAAGAAGAAAACGACGACGACGACGACGAAGAAGAAGAAAAAGAAGTAGAAGAGGAAGAAATAAATTCTTTTTGGTAAATACAGTCTTTTCAGAGTATTCTTGATCAATTTCATGATTCTGATATTTTTTTCTTGTAGGTTTTGAATAAACAAGTATCGAAGTAACAACGAAAATGGAGAGAACTGAGTATTACACTATCAAAAGGTACCTTCATTTGAAAGGCATGACTCCATAGCATATACAACAGTTAGACGCTGGATAAATGAATTCAAGCGTGGAAAAGGAGAGTGTGGAAGATGATCCCAGACAAGGGAGACCTCCAACTGCAACCACCAAGGACAACATTGACCTTGCTCCTGGTATGATAATGCAATATCGCCATATATAATGTCGTCAGATAGCCGAGAGACTGGGCATCTCAAATGACAGAGCAGACAACATTGTGACAAAAGAACTTGGGTTCTCAAAGGTTTCCGCAAGGTTGGTCCCTCACCGTTTGACTCCTGAACAGAAATGCACTAGGTGGACTTTGTCCACGAGCAATCTGGAAATGTTTGAAGCCGATAATTTTCTTGCTCGTTCTATTACTATGGACGAAAGATGGGTTCATCACTACAAGCCTGAAACCAAAGAACAATCAAAATAGTGGAAGCACACATCTTCTCCTATCCCAAAGGAGGCCAGTCTTATTCCTTCAGCTGGCAACGTCATGGTGTCTGTTTTTGGGGATTTTCAATGTGTCTTGCTGATCGGTTACCTTGTAAAGTGACACATTGTGACAGGGCTGTATTATTCTCAGCTACTGAAACGCCTACAAGAAGCAATAAAAAAAGGCCATCAGTGCTCACCACGGGAGGCCTTTTTCATCACAACAATGCTCCAGCTCACAACTCAGTGGTTGCCATGGCAACAATTGGTGATTGTGGATACGAACTAGTTCCCCATCGGTCTTATTCGCCAGAATTAGCCCTCTCTGACTTTCCTATATTCCCCAAAACGAAAAAAGCCCTGGCTGGTCGCCATTTTGCCAGTGATAATAACTTCATAGACGCTGTAGGAAGTTTCTTGGAGTCTCAAACACAAGAGTTCTTCTACGCCGAGATAATGGAAAGGGGGACTATATTGAAAAATAAAAGTCTTGTACCATGTTTTGCATTTTTGAGGTTGAAGTCTTTTCACACACCCCTTGTATATAGTAGCAGAAACACCGGGCATAGCCGGGAATACTTTTTTTCTTATGCATCCCAAGAAAAAAGCAAAATATGCTGTATACAATTTATTTTTCAATTGGGGTAAAGTTTATTCTTTAATTGGGAAATCAATTCGGAATTCTTAATACAAAATAATAATAATAATAATAATAATAACAACAACAACAACAACATAAACAATAATAATAATAATAATAATAATAATAATAATAGAGAAACGTAACATTCCCAACAAAAACGATGTAAACAAAAAACAACAAAACCAGACCGTAAGGATACATAATAATATACGACAAACAGCAAGCCAAAACACGACAAACAAACGTACGGATGAGATAGAAAGCGACACAAAACTAAAACCTGGAAACAACGAAGGGAAGCCTAATGATTATGAAACTATAAAAAGAAGAATAATCAAAGAACTGAAAACCACAGAGCTCAAAATGGACCACCGACCATACCTCCCAAAACAACAACATCAATTATAAACAGCATATATCTAGCCGTCACGGAACTAATAGCCAGTGAAACAAAAAGCGATATCACTGAGCTAAATGCAGCAGCCACTGCAGCCACAAAAGAAGCTGGATACTCATTCAAACACATCCAAACAGGAGTACCACCACCCAAACAAACTCTGTGGATAAATAACATCCAAAACAAAATACAAAAAATGAGAAACGATCTGTCGATTCTTAATGAAATCAGTAGACAATCAACGCTACTGAGTAACAAAAAGAAAACAAAAATATTCCGCAAATACCACACCACAGAAAAAGATTTACCTGAGATAAAAGAAAACCTGAAGCAAGATATCCTTGCCAAAGCACAAAGGATCCGCCGGTACGAGAAACGCCAACGTTTCTTTGAACAAAACAAAGAGTTCAACTCCAACCCCAAAACGTTCTACCAAGAACTGGGCAAGAATAAAATAGAAATCACTGCAGCACCAACGGCAGAAGTGGAAGAATACTGGAGAGAAATATGGTCGGCGAATGAACAACCAAAAGAAAGGAATATTAAAACAACAAACTCAGCATCTGAGCAACTTTGGACCCCCATAGCAACTGAAAAGGTCACCCATGCACTGCAAAGACTAAGCAATTGGAAGGCACCTGGGCATGACAAGATCCCCAACTTCTGGTTGAAATATCTAACAGGAATGCACAAAAAGCTGGCTGAAAATTTTAACAAAATACTGGCAGAGCCAGAGACAATGCCCCATTGGCTCATGAAGGGGAAAACCATCTTAATTCCATAATCAAATGAGACAGCAAAACCAGAAAACTACAGACCTATAAGCTGTCTCCCTACAATGTACAAATCATTTACTGTAGTAATATCGCAAATATTGAACAAGCACCTGGACGAAAACAACCTGTTTCCAGAAGAGTAGAAAGGATGCCGCAAAGGCTCGTATGGCTGTAAAGATCAACTAATGATCAATAAAGCCATAACTGAAGACAGCCACAGAAAGAAGAAAGGCCTTAATATGGCCTGGATCGACTACAAAAAGGCGTTTGATAGCATCCACCACACATGGATTCTCGAAACCCTAGCCATGAAAAACACGAGCAAAGCAAAAAACTGTTCTCAGTATTTAAGGAAGCTGACAAATACAAACAAGAAATCATGCCACCTAACAAATATGAAGAAGAAGAAGAGGAAGAAGGAGAAGAAGAAGAAGAAGACGAAGAAGAAGAAGAAAAGAAGAAGAAGAAGAAGAAGAAGAAGAAGAAGAAGAAGAAGAAGAGAAGAAGAAGAAGAAGAAGAAGAAGAAGAAGAAGAAGAAGAAGAAGAAGAAGAGAAAAGAGGAAAGAGAAGCTTGCCTTTGAGTCATTCAAGAAAGTTTGCGATAACTTCCTGGGCAATCATCGTTCAGAAGACAAGTTGTGAATGATCTGCGGAGTCATTACCATGATATGGGATGTAACAAACTCTAAAAGTTCATGTGCTTCACTCTCATTTGAATTTTTTGCGGAAAATCTTGGTGATGTGAGTGATAAACATGGCGAAAGATTCTGTCAGGATATTTCAGTGATGGAGTGACGATTCAAAGGAAGATGGAACCCTGGCATGTTGGCAGACTACTGCTGAGGTATAAAAGAAGATCACACTCTGCAAAAGAGGCTTAGAAGGACAAAAGTTGTTTAAACTGACAGGTGTGTTTTTAATTCATAACCCATATGTGTTTTGTTATACCAACTAAAATTTTCTTTTGTTTTTTGTAACTTTCAATATTTACAATGTTGTGTTCAATACGCAATATTATGCAGTAAATTATAAAAAAAATATGGTTCATGCTACAGGAAAACGGTGCCTAATCTGGAGAAGTAAAGTTCAGAATCAGAATCAGGACAATTTTTTGACCCAGAAACAAGTCTTACTTAACTTGTACTTTTTTTTAACCTGAAATTTGTTGCACAGTGTTATTCATGCATCAGAAGTATGGGAGCAATTAGTAAAGCTGTTTTCGCGCGAAATAGCGAATATACACACACATCTCTATTATATATATATATATATATATATATATATATATATATATATTGTGCAATAATCGTGGGTAAGGCCAAGACAATACGAAGTAAATGCAAGGTAAATCATAATAAATATGTGAATTATTGTTGACTTACATTGTATTCAATATTTCGGGAGTTATAACCCCATTATTAAGAAATAGACGAATGCTGCCGATGTGCGTGTACACTAAAAGAAACCCAAGACCAACAACAGATGACAGTTTCAGGAGCTCGCTGGTTGCTATAGCAACACCTTTCCGTGCATGTCCACTCCACACATCGACAACATTCGTCTATTAGTTGAAAATGGGGTCATAACCCCGAAATACTGAATACTAGGTAAGCCTATATTTATTTACACATTTTCTTGTCATTTACCTTGCATTTAATTCGTATTATTTTGGCCTTACTCACGATTCATTATACAATAT
>NC_043008.1:28744828-28747328 GCF_006345805.1 Octopus sinensis | reverse complement strand
GACAAAGACTTATCACAATTTCTCTTGGGAGAATAACTAACCTTAACATAGCTCCTCTTCGATATTTTCCATACTTATGCCTGGAGGAAAATGGTGTTCTTTTAAATTAAGAAATTCGCCAGCTATATATTAATTTACTGCTAGTTTAAATACTGGGTTGTAACATAAAAATGAATGGACAAAAAACAAATCGTTTCAAAGAGAATTCATGGATGAGGTGGCATAAAATAATTATACAAATAAATAATGACCATCATAAATGCGATAACATTCAGACAACAATCTAAATTACGATGATAAGAAATAAATTAAATACTTAACTAACAGTAATCATAAAGGTTCTTGCATCGGTGTTTCACCATGGCCGCAGTCAGATGAATGAGACAAGTAAAAGTTAAAGAGTAAAAGAATATAGATTCAACTATACATATGGAAACCAGAAACGAAAGGAAGTGCTTAATCACAAATATACAGCATAATATAACGAGGTATAAGTTGATATGGCGCAAAATTTCTACACACACATATATATGTAATGAAAGACTTACGTTCATGCATACACACATACATACATACATATATACATACGTACATACATACATACATACATACATACATACATACATATATGACTGCCCCCTCGTTATCGAGTATGGCCATTGCATGAAGTTGAACTGTTAGTGGTGCTGTGACCGAATGTGACTTTTTAGCCCAGCTAAAGATCTACAAAGTCTTGTACAAAATTGACAACATGCATACATACATGCATACATACATGCTTGCATACACAGAAACATACATACATATCGATATATATCAATTTGTGGTAAAAAGAGGAATCCAAATACGTTACGGTGAAATAAAACTAAGACTGCTACGTCACTGCCTCCTTCTTTTTTTTCACCCTTTTTTATGTGTGTGTGTGTACATATATATATATATATATATATATATATATATATATATATATATATATAATATATATATATATACACATATATATATATATATATATACTGATATTCACTAATATATCGCACATACTTTATACTTCAAATGTGTAGACAGGCGCGCCGGAAAGCCTGTAATATCACAATTCATTACGGAAGACTCAGTCCACTTCAACATTTCGACTTCTACAAGTGCTCTCGCCTTCAGCTTTACGTCACACAAAATCTGATTTATTCAACTACAATATATCCTTCACCTTTACCTTTCTAACATCTCCTACCGACCGTGTTGCTCTGTTGTCTTTCTTGACTACAAACAAATATATATATCGCAAGTACAACAACCTAACCGCTAAGGAATATGCCTTCACATACACACATTCAATCACACGCGCACGCACACAATCATACACACATGCACACATCTCATGCACACATGATCGACGAAACTATCAGGTTTTATTATATATCGCTGGTCACAATTCACTTAGCATTGTTTTTAGCTTTCGAATGTGACCATCCTACTGCCTAGTTGAGTAGGCCAACATTCCTCCCGTTCAGATGACTATTCCACCACAAGGCACCCCTTTTACAACTGAGTGGACTGGAGCCACATGAAATAAAATGTTTTGCTCAAGAACACAACGTGACACTCAGTCTAGGAATCGGACCCATGGCGTTGTGATGTGTTCTTGAGCAAAAGCACTTTATTTCCCGTCGCTCTGTGACAATTTCGTCATCTGACATATGGCTCACGGTCCACATGTACAGGTAATATCGATTTGATGGAGGGAGTAAGTTTATTTGAATAGAAACATTTGATCACTATAAACAAATCTTGTATGTGGCTGTTCATTAAATTTAATTCGTTATTCACCACTGCGGGCAAAATGTAAAGGACAGACAACACAGATGGGGGTGGGGTCGTATGTAGGCACAACAATGAAAAAACATGTTAAGATTGTCTTTATCACTACGTCCAGACATTTCCTGAAAAATACCGCCGTACCCACACCTCTTGGCTGGCATGGAGCCACAAAACCTCACAACCATCGCAGAGTGGTAAGAAAGCCTGCGGCCTCGTCAGTCTGATTTAACTGGGAACTACAATAACCTGAGATCGTTTAAAAAATGTCCTTGTTTCCAATTCTATACCAGGCTATGTACATTTATGCTACCTAGCGAAAATACGCGGAGAGAGATAAAAAGGCTTTTACTTGGTGATTTTAGTAGTGGGAGTAGGTATATTCTCTCCTCCCAATGTGGCTTGTGGGGACATTTGGAATAAATTCCGATATAACCCAACTGTAAATTGCAGTTGCAGAGTTCCAATGTCTTCGGGGAATTTATCTTTTAACCCGTTGTAGCTCAAAGTGTTGTCAATATTCATGAATTTTAAGTGGGCAGGAATTTGTGTGCATGAAGGAGGAGCGTTGAATGTGTTGATGTGCGGATTTTTATTTGTATGTTATAATTGGAGTGAGTTGTTGGTGTTTATGGCTGTGATGTTGATTACCATGACAGGTGTGGCAGGTGCTTGTGTATTAGGG
>NC_043008.1:28734828-28737328 GCF_006345805.1 Octopus sinensis | reverse complement strand
ATATATATATATATATATATATACACATTTATTTATGTTTTATATATAACAAATTATAGAACAGTCAGGGAAACTTAACAAATAAACGAACATACCAACGCTGAAGATGATACACGTTATCACAACAGAAAAGGGTGAAAAATCGCTATAAGAAGATAGTGCTAATCAATTCGCTCAACAAACCCCAATGATTTGCAGCTGACCACCTGTTGGGTTCAGAATTTATCGAATAGAGTCTTGTCTTGAAGGAAATACAAGTTAGTAATGTAGGAAGGCGAATATCATCAATTTCTTCATAGGTGACTACATTTCAAAATGCCGCGCCGTATTACAATAATGTTACGAAAAAGCGGTTTGTCGGGGTATCCAGTATAGTTAAGCTAATTCTAACAATAATAGACCATGTAGAACTAGAACATTACACATTATACATAGTTTTCATTACAATGCTATTGCATATTTCAACTTCACTCTATAGAAAGCCTTTAACTGGTTTACAAATTTAAGCTAATGCTTCCACGGGGTTTATTTTTATTGTTTGCTCAAGCATTTAATCATGTTATATGAATTTATTGTGCATTTTCCTTATCTTAACATTTTAATATCATATATACCAGGCAGGTTTTTAAATTATTTGCATATATACATTATGATATATGTATATATATACACATATTTAAGTAGGTGAATGAATTATCCTATGTTTATCGTCAGCATGGAAAATTCGTTTAACCGAAACCTGGATAGCAAATTCACGTCAGAAACACGGTTGAAGCGACCTGCCAAGGGTAGAAACTCCGGGTTCATGTGCAGAAATTTGTGTGTTGTATATGAATAAATGAAAGAATGGAGTCGAACGAAAATGTAAACAAAATTCCTTTACTCGCGACATATGTTTCGAAGACAGCATTCCAAAGGAATAAAGGGTGCATTATGCAATCTTCTCATCGGGAAAGAAAGGGACCCTCTCTCGACAAGACAAACAAAAATTTCGATGATTGCCTACATGGTAAACAAAGCGATAATGAGTGTTTTTTTAAAAAAACCGTTAGAAGAATTGAAGTCAAAGTTAGATAGTAGGAAGAGAAGGGATAAAGGAATAATAGGTAGGGAACAAGTGGAGAGGGAAGAGTACGTTGATTGAAAGAATGTTCGAAGGCTTAGGGAAGAATTTCTCTATAGTAGTGGGGTGGACGTAAAGCTAATTGTTCAAACCACAGTGACTATCGTTATCATTTATATGAGTAGAAAGTGTGTTTCTGCCAGTGTCTAATTTTGAATGATTTTTCTATGAGTGTGTTTACTAGGAGAACCTTAGAGAAAAGAATATGGAGAGTTCAGAATTATAAATGTTACAAAATCTCCTGCCCTTATCAAAAGGAAAGGATACAGACAGTATGAACCAATCTAACTTGAAAATTATATTGTTGTCTTTAAGACGCCAAACTAATTTACTTAGCCCTGTACTATGTCGTTTTTACTATCCCTGAATGTTGAATAGTGGTTTGAAATTCTCTTGGATAACTGGGAAGTGGACGCTCCTATATAGAAGAAGATATCTACACTGGTAAATAGAATTCTTAATCTTAGAATTACTAGACAAAAATTTAATTCTGTTGGGGTTGTCCTCCGAGATCGAAACGAAGATGTTATTGTTATGTTTGTTGTTATTATTATTATTAGCGCTAACAACTACACTATTTCTATTATTATTAGAATTATCCTAGTGTTAGAGAAAGCGATTCTGACCTTGTGGGAATTAATAATAGAATGATAGGAATCTTTCACAAATTATAACTTCCCACAATACCAAGCTGCTAAACAAAGATTCTTCACCCGGGAGTTCCAACACTAATCTTGCTAATTCCAACCCATCATACAATCATAATAGGAATAGTATTAATAGTAACATCATCGGTAGCAGCGAAATTGTTAACAATGATAATATTAATAATAGTATTAGTCGTGTTAATAACAATGGTAGTGTTGATGGTAACAGCAATAACGGTATTATTGTCGGTGGTATTACCGGTTGTAGTACCATTAATAATACTAATAATGATAGAAATAGTGTACCTATCATGGATACCATATCAACAGTACAAAGAAATCAAATGTCATCACCCACCCATAGACCACATATATATTCAAAATAGTTCATCATCAGACTTTAACCAACAAAGAATTTCTTGGAGCGTTAAAAGGCTACTACTAATACCCAGTCCACGAAAGAGAGGAAAGAGGTCTTCGAAGCCGAGTATTCAAGCTTACACAGGCAATATCTACGTATTCCCTGAAGAAACCCAACTACATCCCATAATGCAGGAAAAGGATACAGAAACATCTTGCCTGCAAGGCTGAGAACAACATTGCGTAGAAACAATTGTTGTGATTACAAATAAATGTTCAATTGTACTCCTTCTTGTCGACTCCAACACATTCAGTTATATATTCACACACTCAAGAAACCCCAACTAACACACACATACACACACTCACA
>NC_043008.1:28722328-28732328 GCF_006345805.1 Octopus sinensis | reverse complement strand
ATTAACCCGGAGTTTCTACTTTTGAATAGGTCGCTACATCCTTGTCGCTTACGTGAATTTTGCTACCCTGGTAACTGTCCGACGAACGGGAACGTGAAACTCAGAGTAACAGGTTTTGTTGAATTTTCTGCTGCTCTAAATAACGCATATTACTCTACCACGAGTCGTGTCCTGTCTTGCCTTCGAAACACGCTGGAGCCGAACTAGTGACAGCTGATGATAGGGGATTTTTTCCTTGTGTATTATGCCCTATACTCTGTTTTTTCTGTTGCAAAAAAATGGTTTTCCCGTTTTCAGTTCTCGTTGAGTTCTACGTCTAGTTGTGGTGTCCTGTACTCACGTGCATATATATTTATATATGCATGTATATATACATGTAGATGTAGGTACGTACATATATGTTTGTATGCATGCATATATTTTATTTATTACACTATTGTTTGACAGCGCCCTCGCGTCGGGTTCAATTCGATTCGTTCCGTTTCTTATTCTCCCAGTACTGTTTTATATATATATATATATATATATATATATATAATTATAAACACACACACACACATATATATATACAGACGCATATAAGTCAGACAGAAAAGGAGTTGACAATTGTGTAGCAGTCTCAGTTTTATATCACCGTAATGTATTCGGATTCTTCTGTTTCCTCCAAATGTATATATATATATATATATATATATATATATATATATATATATATATATATATATATATATATATATAATATATATATATATATATATATATATATATATATATATATATATATATAATATATATATATATATATATATCAATAGATTGAAGTATGTATGTATGTATGTACCTCTTCCGATCGTTGTACCTGCTGAGGTGGAAGAGTTTTTGTGACCCAATGATTCCGAGAACGATGCCATCTGTTGCACTAGACCTCTTGTAGGGCCACCCATGGCGGCAAGATCGAGGATAATGTCCCAGACCAAACACGACTAAACACCAACATCTAGAAGCCAATGATGAAGCAATTAGAGGAGAGCAATCTGAAGCCCTTCTTGGCTGATTCCGGCGGGAGAGGGCAACGCCGGGCCGGCAGGAGTGACAGCGGCGGTTGGACTCCGAAAGTTCACAGTAAACAGCCTCATCAAAACTGCATGTCTCAATAATTGAGCCTAAGTAGAAAGTTCCTGGCCAAGTGCGTGCGCGTGGCCCTAGCGCAGCCATGATCACCTCAAAAAATTTACTCACCGACTGGCTTCGTCTTTCTGCTCTTTGATCTCAAAAATTATACAGAAGCCTAATGCCGGTGGGATCGCGAGGCGCTGGCGGCTGGTCTGGAAAGCTGGAAATCTCTGGCGCGTGATCACAAATTGGCGGCGAATCTTAGATGTTGCTCTCCATGGAATAGCTGTGACATTTGGGAGTTCAGCATCTGGACTCGTGACTGGGCTAGACTCTTTAGGATTACAGCAGCCCACCTCTTAATGGGGAGCTCCTAGGAAGTTGGAGGTAAACATCGGACTCGGCAACTCGATCTGGAGAGCATATTGCAGCTAGAGAACCTCCCACCCAGCTGTCGGAACTTTACTTCTACTCATCCAATATCAACTACTAAATCCATTGTTTCAAAACGTCTCACATTCGGGGCCTGGACCATCCGCACTCTCCAGGACAAGAGTCACATCAATCATCCGGAGTAAAGGACAACCCTTGCCCGCTTCAACATCGACGTGGCAGCCTTGAGCGAGACTAGGCTTCCCGGAGAAGGCACCATCAGAGAATATGGCTCCAAATACAGCATTTTTTTGAAGGGGAAGTAACCTAACGAAGCATGCATCCCAGGAGTTGTCCTTGCCATCAAAACGAAACTCGTGGATCAACACAGACTCGTATCAACTACTGTCAGTGAGCGCCTGATGATTGTTAGGATCAAGCACATTCGGGACAGATATCTTACGCTGATCTCTATGTACTCCCCTACTCTCACATCTGAAGACGGCGTGAAAACTTCGTTCTACAATCTGCTGGACCGCTCCATCCAGACAGTCTCCGCGTATGACAAACTCGTTGTGTTTAATGGCAGTGACCATTGTTTGCGGAACGGCATTCTTGGTCATCATGATATTGGGAAATACCATGCTATGTTATAACGTAATTTTTAGATTGACTACCATCATTTCGTTTCTGGTTTGCATATGGATAGATGAATCTATATTCTTTTACTTCTTTTAGTCATTTGACTGCGGCCATGCTGGAGCACCTATACAATAATCTTTATGATTACCGTTGGTTAAGTATTTGATTTATTTTTTCATGGTAATTTTATTGTTGTCTCAGTGTAATCATACATATGATGAACATTGTTAATTGGTATATACGTTTTATGGCACCTCATCCATAGATGTTTGTGATTGCCATTCATTTTAATGATACAGCCAGTATTAAAACTAGTAGTACGTTATTATATAGCTAGCGAATTTCTTAATTTAAAAGATCACCATTTTGCTCCATTGTATAAGTATAGAAAATACCGAATAGCAACAGTGTTAATGTTAGTTATTCTCCCGATAGAAATGGTGATAAGACTTTCTCGAAGTTTATATTAATCTTACGTGAGTTAAGTCGTCCCAATTTTCGAATTACCTGGGTTACTGTAGATAGTGTGCAACTATACAAGAACAGCAGTTTCAAATCAATGATGTGGTGTACCTTCGCATGAGCGAAAAATTGAGAATTTTCACGCGAAGCAGAAACAGTTTAGACAAAATTACTGAACTGTTAACGCCTTGTATGCACACGGATGGCTATCTCTCATGCAAATACAAGCGTCCTTGAATTTCAGTTCTGGTTCACAAATAATGTTGGTTTTCAAAGGCTGGATATGAAAACATGAGGCATGGCGGAACACACCACGTCCATTTTTTTGGTTCTCTCTCCATTTTATTTTACTACTCAATCCTTTCCGTCGAAGACCCTAGTCTCAAATGTCAAAGACTCTTCTATTTTTCTCGATCGATAAACTAATACACATGTTTGTCATTTCCTCAACTGTTTTCTACAAATTTGAACAAGATATGTATGTGTGTCTGTGTGTACAACAGCACCTCACTGAATATGGTCATTCAATATGCATAAAACCGAATATATTCATTCGGTTTTATGCATCCAAGCATCACGCATGAAAGAGCATCAAGCTGCTTGATGTTCTTTCGGTATATGGAGCGAGAATCGACACTATAAAGCAACGATGACAAAACCACCAACCTGTACACATGCAACATTTTCATTTCATCCTGGGAAAACTAATCATTAGAACGCAAGACCTGGCGTAATCGTGATTCTCTGCATTTGATAGATCTGATCAAAGTTGACTCCAACATCGGGGCAAAGATCATGCAAGCATGAAACACACCGGCAAAACACCTCTCCTCTAAATACAAATTTGTTCGTTATTGTGCTTTTGTGGCATGGGGAAAAGCAGCCCTTGCTGTCCACTCAAAGAAATACAAATAAATGATTCACAAGCACTTGAGCAAACTAAGTCTTTAGCTTGTTCCATTTATCAAAATGTTTATAAGGCACCAGCAGGTTTGAAGTGACGCATGCATGTTCATAGATCATGATTACTGATTTATTATAGTAAGCACTCATGTGTCGTTCGCGATAAGATCATTTATCATTTACATATATGTATATAAATACACACACACAAACACATACACATACAAACACAAATATGTATAATATTTGTAAGCAAAGGCGAAAGGCTTTGTAAGTTACGGAGAGAAAGCTACTATGGAAGACACACAATATGAAGATAGATGTACAATAACATATATAAGTTTTTTCTATTTTTAAAATGACACACTGGAAAGTTCAATAATATTTTATTCTCCAACTTGAAGGGACAATTCTTAAGTAAAAACAAATGACTGACAAATGGACCCACAAATCAACACTTACACGGCTCCTTGCACATCTTATTGGGCCAAACGCCCACCCATCAATTTCAACCAAAGTTAGGGAATACTAAACTGTTTATTACAACATATATTTTCAAACAAACGTGAAATGCTTTGTGAGTTACGGAGAGAAAGCTACTATGGAAGCTATTATGTAATAAGTCCACATTATGCAGATTCATGCATATACATACACAAACACATACCCACACACTATAATTTCATTTCAGTTAAAAATGGAACCGCCTTGAAGCCATTGTGGAAGCTGAATTCAGCAACTTAAAATGAAGTGTTATACATATATGGGAAAGATACAATTATGCTCCGGGTATTAATTAAGTTTTTTATTCTTTGTTATTGTTTCATTCAGGTAAGGTAAGTAAACGGAAAATAATATCATACCAGGGTCTATTGCGATAATTTATGGTGCATTTTAGAAAAACAAGTAAGGAGTCGAAAGTTCCAGTATGATCACCAGAAGAACTGGAGACTGTTTTAGGTGTAGAATGGACAAAATTTCATACTTTGTACGAGTCAATAGCTCGTACAATTCAAGCTTTAATTACTGCCAAAGCGGTCCTACCCATATTAAAATAAATGTGTTTGAAAATTTAAGGTCTTTCCATTACTCTTTCAATCTGTGTTTAATTGATAGGATACAATAATACACAGATTAAAAGGGGACTGATTTAAAATTCTAAAATAATTCAGATTGTTTTACATTCATTAGCAAAACATACTAAGCGAAATAAATGAAAATATTTATACACACCCACAGAAAGCGCACACACAAGGCGAGTACACACATATTTACAAATATGTACGCATCGAATTTTCTTAATATGAATTATTTTTGAATTACAAATCAGACGGCTTTCCCGCTTGTAACCAATGTATGTATAGTGAAGATTTGCAGTGGCTGGACGTATCTGACACCTATTTTCAGCATTTAGGCATTGTAGCGTCCGTACCCTGAAGTATAATTGTACCCTGTGTAATAATGTATTTTTGTATATGCAGGCCATTGATAAAATTCATTAATTTTAATGGTTATTATCCTTTAATTATACTTAAACGTATCCCATTCACTTCGTGTCACTTCATTTACCTGCGTACTATTGCGACCAAAGGCGCGCGTGTTGAGGTGGATTAAGAAAATTCGATGCGCATATATATGCGAATATTTATCTATATTCGTATTTTGCGTGTGGTTTTCTGCGGATGTGTATAAATATATTCATTTGTTTCGCTCAGTAGGTTTATCTGATGAAGGAAAAGTTATTAAACTAATCCATAAATTGGTCAAGACTAAACTAACTGAATTATTTAAAATTTTAAATCAGTATGGTTTCCCACTTTCGATCTGTGTACATATTAAGAAGATGTGCAGTAGCTGGACGTATTCTCCATCTATTTTCAGTATATAGGCATGGTAGCTTCCGTGCTCTGTTATATATTATTGTATCCTATATACTTAATCTCTCTATATGTATTTTACTTAAAAGGTTATATTTTATATGTGGGCCATTGATAAATTTCAATGATTTTAACTTTTAATTATGTTTATATATATATGTATATTTGCATATGTATGTAGATATATATATATTATATATATATATATATAATATATATATATATATAATATATATATATATATATATATATATATATATATGTATATGTATATGTTATAGTATCGGCACAGTGATAAAAGGGTTAATGATCTTAACAGAAAACAAATATTGAGAGATTGTTATCATTCTCTTGTGACTTAATACATGTAACCACTAATATTCACCACTTT
Organism: Octopus sinensis; assembly: GCF_006345805.1. Classification (NCBI taxonomy): domain Eukaryota; kingdom Metazoa; phylum Mollusca; class Cephalopoda; order Octopoda; family Octopodidae; genus Octopus; species Octopus sinensis. The sequence goes on along the minus strand of NC_043008.1, from coordinate 28,726,568 downwards.
GTCAATAGCAATTCTACATGTGTTAATACGAACCACTATAAAAGAGAGAATAAAATAAAAATATACAATATTCCTTGAGGCCAAATATATAAGCTTCATTCGTGTTCATTTTGAAGTGAAATAGCTTAAAGCACTATGAAGATGGGTTTCAGGATATATGTGCGTAGTATATTCTCTAAATTTTCTTTCATAAATTCACAAATGACACTGCCAAGAATCTCAGTACACAGATATATCTACACGTGTAGTGCAGAGAACATATTCATAATTTACCGAACTCTCTTTCTCTCTATCTGTCTCCGTTTCATTTTGTGTGTGTATATATATATATATTATATATATATATATATATATATATATATATATATACAACACACACTCACATACTCACGTATGTGTGTATTCATATATATATATATATATGTTTCATTTTTTGGCATGAACATTTCGAGAATCTTAAAGAATTCCAAGCACTTTTAAATGGACTTGCCGTAAACAACCAATTCACGATGGAATATCCCTGCAACAACGTCCCTTCCTCGACATCCTCATTAAGAAATCTAACAACGTAATAGAAACAGACATACACCTTATGGATTCCGAGCAATATCTATCGTTCAACTCATGCAACCCCAGACACACGAGAATGAGTATCCCCTTCAACCTAGCAAAACGGATATGTACTATATTTTATAATGCAAACACCAAAGACACACGACTACATGAACTAAAGGATACACTCATCACCAGGAACTACCCGCCTTCACTAATTGACATATGCTTTCAACGTGTCCTTCAACTCAATATCCATGAACTCAGACATCCCAAATTAAAGAAAGATTTACAACTAAAAGCCCTACCACACATTTCCACACAGAACCCTCTCAACAATGAAGCCTTCGACATCATCCTCCAAAACATACCCCTGCTAAAAATGGACCACAGAATGAACTTAATCCGCCAATCATACACTATCATAAAAAGTAAGGCAGTCCAAATCTATGAAAAGTCTAACACAAGCCCAAATACTCTCAACAACACAGAAGCTATCAGGAAAAAAGATGTAGAAAACCCAAATGTGGGATATGCATCAATTTAATTGAGGGATCATAGTTCTTCAAACAAGGACAACGTTTCACAGTGAAAAGCAACTTCACATGTGCTTCGGAGAACCTGATATACTCACTAACCTGCTCTGGGTGTCAAGAGCAATACATAGGCCAAAGAAAAAACAGTCTACGTAAAAGAATGGCTCTGCACAGATCCCAGATCAAAATTCACCAAAACAGAAAAATAGCATTCAGCCAACACATAGATATTTGCGCCAATGACATAAATCCAAGCTTCAGAATTTTTCCCCTCTGCCAATTCAGGGACGATACAACCTGGAGCCACCGAATTAGTGAAGAGACTCTCTTTATTACAAAATACAGACAACTTTTGAACGCGTCTACGACAAACGACATATCCACCACGGCTTTAGATTAACACAAATACTCACGCAAATATTAAAAATGACACACTCAAGCGATTCCCAAGAATTCATAAGAAATATGTCCCAATCACTGCTATAATCCATAAAGTGCCAATTTTAAGTCATTTGAACATTTTTCACCTTACTACTTTCATACTACCTACATTCCTTCTTATTTTCCCATCTCCAAACTAAAAGAAGCCTGTCGTATGTATATATAATGTCATGCATCCATTTCCAAGTCAGTTTATCTATACTTTATCGATGCGACTCTACTGTATACTTCATTCATACTTCCCTAATTTCCTGTTCTCCCCTCCCTCTTTCACCGTTTTTCTATCTCTCCCACTCTTTCTCTCTCCCCCTTTCTTTCTCACGTTGCTCACACGTGGCCATCGTCCATCTCTTCTCTCCCCACGTGACCATCTTTCTTTTCCTTCACCGACGTCCAAAGGACTGGACGTTTTTTTTCTCTCTCTTCTATCTTTTCAGTATTTTCCTCTCGTTCTTGTCTAACGACCCTCCATGTTTGTTTTCGTTCGGTTTCCTAGCATGTCTCCACTGTTTTGATTTTGTTCCCAACTTTGACCCCCATATTGTCGTTGAATGCTCGAAATGAGGAGTAGATCGAAAGCCGACAAATGATGAAAGGTCGTTTCCCTGTGCTTACCTGTCCTGTTTTCCATTTTTTGTTTCGTTCTTTGCGTATTAAACTTGTTTGTCTACGTATTTCATGTTGATTACTCAGTTGCTGACGTCCTGTACCCATATATGCATACACAGGTGTGTGTGTGTGTGTTTGTGTGTTTTTGTGTATAAGTGTGCATGTCTGTGTATATGTTTGTGTGTCTGTGTTTGTGGTCTACCATCATTTGACAACCGATGTTGGTGTGTAAACGTCCCCGTAACATAGCGGTTCAGCAAAAAGACCCAATAGAATAAGCATTAGGCTTACAAATAAGTTCTGGAGTCGATTTGTTCGAGCAAAGGCGATGCTCCAGCATGGTTACAGTCAAATGCCTGAAACAAATGAAAGAATAAGTATCGCTCCAAGGCTTAAATAGAACAAGGTATTGCTCCAAGGCATAACTGACCGCGATATTGCAAAAACAATATCTGAAACCTGAAGAAGGATAAATAAGTATTCTACTTGGGTAATTCACAATTTCGTGGTTCTCAAACAGATGGAACTTATAATTGGAAGAATATATGTACAGATCTGACTCCGCTTATTCGCATATGTACGTATTTTTGCATATACAAATATATTTGTGTTAAAATACACATACACACATATGCAAGTGTGTGTGTTATACTGTGTGTGTATATGCATATATATATTGCCTATGTGTGTCCAATTTTGCATATATTGTGCGCTATAGGACTAACATATTTTGAATTTGCAGCCCCGTTGGTGGCTGATGAGCCCTACTCCTGACCAGCATACACGACTGCAAACGTTGCGAACCAAGCATTCCCAATACGCTATACTAACAATGTGCTTTCGAGCAGCACGCTTAAATTCTTCATTCAGAATACGAGCTCTCTAAAATGTCCCGATCCCTTTCTTAACATCTGTGGGGATGACAGTCATTGCTCTCCCAGTCAGTCCCTGTATATCACAGGCCTTTAATGAGGACTTGGCACACTCATTAAATGGTTTCTGCCAGGGTCTCTTTCCATTAACTAGTTGCCCATACAGCATCCTGCAATTTTGTTCTAATAAGGTGTCCAGTCCAACGTAACCGATGGTTGTGCACCTTCGCCTCAATACTCAAGTTATCAGCAGTCCTCATGGCCTGTGTCTGGTGTTTTTAAGGTCCAGACAATATCCACAATGTGTCTGAAGCATCTTTGACGAAAGCGTTCAAGGATCTTTACATGACATTTGCAAAGGGTCCATGCCTCATATGAGTAAAGCAGCAATGTCAGTACACATGCACGGTTTACAGCAATTTATCCTTGCTTTGTAATGCCATGCTGGGACCAGACACGAGACTGAAGAGACCTGAATTAATCAGTTGCTCTCGTACAGAGAGCAAGAACGGACTAGTGTGGTGCGCGGGTAGATGTATTATCTAACACTTTCAGTATTGTTCCTTCAACCAATATAACTGGTTGCACATATGAATTTCCTGCTTCAGGCTGGAACATTAGAACAGTTTTGTTCAGGCTAACGCTGAGTCCAAATGCCTTGCAAGAAGCAGAAGTACGATTTATAAGTATTTGTATGTCATCCACTGTATGAGGGACAAGGTTATAGCCATCTACATAAAGGAGGGTCCTGAATGAGAGACTGGAACACTTTTCAATTGGCAGCAAATCGGCGCAGATTAAAAAGCGGCCAGATGATCGATACCTGTCATATATTCCCAGAGAGCTAATCTTAGCAAAAACATGAGCAAATCTTAGCAAAACAGCAGCAATGTACAAAAAGTCTCCTTGGAAAATAAAGGAGTTGGTGTAGAGCACTTTGGCTCATAAAAGTGCTTGATAAGATAGTAAGGCTCCTTACTGTCAGTTGCATCAACAGCAGCCCAAACATCACAAGCAAGATCTTCCTACCAACCGTTCTGCATATTCCCGAGAGAGCGCTGCAGTAGTGGTGTTACATTGCTATAGATGGCAAGTGCTAGATTTTGCTGTACAGCTGAAAGTTCTCTGTGCAGCAATACATCATTGGCATGACACCTTACAACCAATAGTTGCTGAATTTCAGCAGCATTTTCATCAAACCATTCTCTGTTAGGCCTAGTGTGCACAATA
>NC_043008.1:28632328-28717328 GCF_006345805.1 Octopus sinensis | reverse complement strand
ATGTATATATGTATATATATAAATAATATAAATATACATAAATATATATATATATATACATATATATATATATTATATATATATATATATATATATATATATATATATATATATATATTATATATATATATATTGCTTTTTCATGCTGGACCTGATACTCTAGTAACTCTTGTAATAACAAAGAATGCTATGGGAAAGTATATGTTCTTTCACTTCCCTTTCCTTTCATCCATAAAAAAATTCTCTGTAATTAAAAAGCAGAAAATACAAAAAAGAAGTGATTGTTTTCCTTGAAGTGCATAAACACTCACTTGCTGTTTCACTCTTTCTCTCTCTCTCTCTCTCTCTCTTTCTCTCTCTCTCTCTCTCTCATTGCCCTGACAGCAACCTCCAGGAACAACACACTCACACACGCACACATATATGCCCACACTCATACATGCCCACGTGTGTGTACGTGTGTTTGTGTGAGTGTGTGTACCTGCGTGTGTCTGTCTCTGTGCTCATGTGATAGGCTGCAGAAAAGCTTCTTGCTCCAAGGGTATCGTGAAATGCCTGGTTAGTGGTGTATCGTTCCGATTTCTTTTACTGTGTTTCCAGAAACTGAAGGGCAACTGCAATAAATGAGTGAACCTGTAAGGGTAATATTTTATATAAAATGATTATTAACTTGTCCACCTCTATTTTCGTTTGCCCAAAGGAGGTGATTTTAGCACTCTGTCGTAAATAGAGAAGAAGGAGAGTAAAATGAGCCGGCGTTAATGTTCCTTGTATTAATAAATTTACGATAGATAGCGTTGATATACTTTGTAAGATCGGCAAATATGAAGTGTGTGAGCCAATAACATGGTAGTAAGAACACATGCACTCAGTGCCATTTGATATATCTGCACGGGTAAGAAGAGAAATAACGATACTTTTTCACTATATGTCGAGAATGAAGAAACATTGCATTTCTTTCTGCTCAGCTGCCTCTGAAAAGGTGTCAAAAAGATCAAATAGCCAAAGGGTTAAAATTGTCTGAAAGGGATGGCTATTTTCTGAAAACCATAAATTTGTAGCACCGTTTCAAATCCAACTACAAATTTACCGATTAGATGATCGTGAAAATAACCTTCCGGCGATATGCAGAATTACCTTTTCATAGATTCGAGAGAATAAGAAAGATATTGACACTGAATAGCTTGGGCAAACTATTAACAACAGTAGAAAAAGTAGAAAAATAATTATCGAAACACTCAGCACATTGTTGAATACAAACTTGTGAGATAAGATACATATATAAATATTGTTGAGCTTTAGAGAATTAAAACTGATCTCAAAGGGGTATAGGTTTTAGAATTAACAGAGTTCCTGGTGTGCTTAAATCTGGTTGAGTTAATGTGTTGGTTAAAATGTTAATAGATGCACACACTTAGGTGTGTGCATCTATTAACATAAAGATCTCAGACGGAGAGTTTTGGGAAAATTTACAAATGTTCACTGCACTACTAGTAAATTGTGCATTGAGATTTAGCGTCAGTTTGTTACGCGCGTTTATTTCTAGGTTTTAGTGTAAGTTTATTGGTCTGTCTGTATGCATGTATATACGTACATATATATATATATATATATATATATGTGTGTGGGGGTGTGTGAGTATCTATGCATGTGTATTTATGTATATATATGTGTATACATGCAGATATATATATATATTATATATATATATATATATATATATATATATATATATATATATATATATATATATATATATATATATATATATATATATATACATAATTCTGTGTGTATGTGATTGCATGCAAGCCTGAAATCGGAGCCAATGAATGGATGCAAAACATCGTAACACAAACAATATCGAGTCTTGTAAAACATACATTCTGATATTGCAGAGGATATGCCTTTTCACTTTATTAATTTTGGTTATTTTAGCCAGAGTGCAAGAACAAAAGTAAAGTCCAATACAGTAAATATGAATATAACGAAATTTATGTTAATTATCAAGAAACAACCGTCGCCAACTACATTACAATTGAATAAAACATAAAACAAGTTGACCAGACACCAAATATTCTATTCTGCTGATATATGCAAACAATACTGGAAACTGAAACAAAAATCAAACGGATTCAGATGCCAAGAGTATCAATCGAAAAAATACCATAAGCAGTAATATGAAGAAGATCAAATATTGAAACGAGAAAAACATTATTAAAATATTATGTATGATCATTCTACTATATGAAACTGTCTGCTATGAAATTGATTGGAAAAATTGAAAATGTGGTCATACACACACAAACAAACACATAAGCATACGGGCAGACACAAACACAATCACACAAACACGCACAAACACAGAGAAACACACAAGCACATACACTCATATACAAGCACACGCACACACACAGACACATGCTCACTCACACTCCCTCGTGTGCGCTCACGCTCACCCACACACATACACTTATAATGTTATGTATGATTATTGTGGGCAAAAAAGTGGACTAAAAATAGTGTGTAAAATGACAATGGGTTTTATTGAAACTTAACTGGTATTCAAGCACTAAGATTACAATGAAATAAGTAGAAAATAGGTTACAGGCACTTGTAGTAAAGTAAGGAAATGGCCACGAAAATGAAACATACGAGGATAGGTCACACCTAATAAATAGTAAAATTCAGTGATCGCTTGAATAAACATATGACACTGAACTCCATGGCTTTTCCTATCTACGTAGAAATAGTCTGTGATATGTGGAGAAGAAGGAGTTGGGGGTGAGGAGGAGTAGGGGAGGAACAGGAGAAGAAAGAGAAGGAGGAAATGGCTGAGGAGGATGAAGATGAGGATGCGGAAGCATATTATTTCTTTGTCACATAAATCTAATATATAAAATGACTTTACAATATTTTGAACCCAAGAAAATTGTTAAATAACACACAAATTGTGGCGCGAATTATGTCCAACTCATTTCTCTCTCAATAAGTCATTTGGGACGCAGCAAAAGAGATGGTCATTTGTTACATGCTGATAATAATTGCTCAAGCAGCTTCTTGAAACATATTAAAAAGAATGTTTTCACGATGTCTGAATTTCAAAGGATAAAATACTTAACTCTTTATTCACATTTAACCTTGCATCTTTCAAATTGAGAAATATTGATCCTTCTCCCTCTGACTATCTACGCATATATGTGTGCATGTGTGTTTATGAATGTGTGCTTGTATGTATATGTATGTATGTGCTTATGCGTGTATATTTGTAGGTATGTATGTATGTACACACTCATATACTTACACTTTAGATCCATGAACTCCGATGTGGCTTTTAAAACCAGACATTGTATTCAAAAGGTGCCTACATAAATAGCATATCATATTTGGACCACCAAGAAGTGCAGGTAAGTTCTGATCTTTGAGGAACTTAAAATGTATCTTGATGCCTCCATTAAGCTGGCAGACATTATAGTATACGCGCTATTAAAATATGTTCACCCTGACACCCGAACCACTAAGCCCCGCGCCTCCACATACAGCTTACTGACAGCTAAGTAAATGTAATTTAGATTTGGTTCAAATGTTATCTCCCCTATAAATGGAAGGTGTTCGATTTTTTACCATCCTCCTGTCAACAGATGATGGTCTATTCAAAACTGCAAAGAAACGTTCTACCCAGTTTTATGAATAGAAGCGATGTCAGTCAAAAGCAAAAGTCCATTTGCTGTTCTCACTGGAGCTGCTGAAGAATATTTTGGCATATATACCTCTTTAACAGAAGACTACAAACACTTGGCAGTATTGCTATCATCTACTTCTTGCACCCCTTTGCTCTGTCATTCCATCATTTTAGTTTAATTTTCATTAGAGCAATCTGCACGTTGCCTTTCAGCTATCTGTTACCTTCGTTTGAGTTGGTGTTTAAGGGCTGAGAAAGAAGTTTATTGCCTAAGTTTTGTTTCTCTAAAAGTAGATCATGAATTTCTGGTGATTTGCCTGAAAACCAGTCGCTGTATTTACGTGATTTACATGACACTGAAAACCCTGCAGCTTGAAATACTTTTGTTTTGAAATCTTCTCATAGATTGTTTGGATTAAAATTGATCTGAGTAAATTTCTAAAATAAAACTGACATCTAAATATATAAACCGACATCTATTTGTATATAATTACATATAAATATGTGTGCGTGTGCGTGTGTGTGTATATATGCGGGCAAGTACATTTCCAACTACATACAAAAGGGAAATGTCACGAATATTACCAGACAGACATTTTAGCTCTCTTTTATACGAGGAAAATGAAATGGTAAAAAAAAAGGAAGCTGCACGTATAACACATAACTTAGAAGCAGCGCTACGAATGTGCCAGCACACACGAGCTTGAGACATAGCCGACTTCATGCACTTCTCATGAGGAATTCCGGAAGGAACTTCATGAGACCACTGTTGAGAGGCTTCCAGAAAAATGAAATCAGAAATGCCGTTGGAAAACCGATTATAGCAGTGACTCCATCAATTCCTTGGGTTATCTGAAGAAAGAATTTTTATTTCGAAATATCATATCAGACTATAGATTATTAGATTACAAGTTATTATTGTTCATCGTTGGTATTATAGTGCGTTGTTGTGTCATTCAAAAACTTTTATAATTTTTATATAAAAATATATATACACAGATTAAAAAAAAGAGGGAGGACAAAGTGTCAAAGTGATTGAAGGAGAATTTTGTTACAGAATTCATTCCAATCTAGGCATGATAAAATGTAAAACACCAGTACTTGCTGGGTATTATACCATTGAATTCTCAGTGAGTTAAAACAACAATTAGTGTTATTTGTTAGCACTATAAAGAATACACACAGCGACGTACACACACGTACAGACACAAACACACACACGCACGTATATATCTATATACACATATATATATACGCTTGTATATATATATATAATATATATATATATATATATATAATATATATATATATATATTTAAATATATATACATACATATATATATACATATGTGTACATATATATAGATATGTATAAATATGTATATAGATAGATACAGACATACATATATATATACATATATTTACATGTATATATATAATATATATATATATATATAATAATAATAATAATAATTATAATAATAATAGTAATAATAATAATAAGGATGACGACGACGACGACGACAACGATGATGATGGTGATGATGGTGATGATGGCGATGGTGATGATGATTGTGGTGGCGGTGGTGGTGGTGGTGATGATGATGATGATGATGATGATGAGTACAGGACAAAAGACGTCAGATGTCGGACTGTTTATTATACCTATTTCGTGATTATAACGACAATATAGGGAAACTCCATAAGACAGCAGTTTCTTGAAACTTTAAAAATATAAAATTCATTGTGGGTCAGAGATCCGAAGAAAAAAACAAGACAGTAAATACGTAAAGTGTAAACAGTCGATAAAGACAAACATAAAAGGTTCTTAGGTCAAGAGAAATTGTAATGGGTAACGCCTAGGAGAAATTTTTTCAATGAAATACAAATAAATAGAATAAAATAAAATATAATAGAATAATTAGAAGAACATATTAGAAGAAATATGTCAGGAGTCGAGAAAACTGACCTCCAGCTGAGTGAACGTCTAGACTAGAAAGACAGGGACAAGGGAAATGGCTTGTAGTCACGTGAGAGTAATAAAAGCAGAGAGGAAGTGGTAGAAAAGAGAGGATGACGGAAATAAACAAAAGGAGGGAATAGAAGGGAGAAGGAACTACAGATAGTAAGCATTGGAAAATAGACAGATAAGGGAAGCAAAGAAGTTATTGTGGGATACAGGAGATAAAAGAAAACAGTGTGTAGTCACAGAAATAATATATAGATTTAAGAACTCACTGTGGTCAAGGCGGTGTGGCGTTCGATTATAAAAAGATAAAATATAAAATGCTCATTGTGAACAGGTCACCACCAACAAGTGAAAAATACGTAAACACTCGAAAGAAAAGTAGAGGACAAAATACGAAAGAAGATAATTCCTCATCAGTTGTCGGACCGGAATCCCTTACATGTATGTACAACATTTAAATATCTGTAATTCCTCTTTACAAAAGAAACAATTGAAATGAAGAATAATCAATACCAACAATTTCCTTTTTTCTGCTTCGTTATTCAACAACTCTCTAAATAATAGAAATATTACATTTCTAAATACCTCGGAGAGATATAAGCAGTGGTAGCACGATAGAGCAGTTGTATACTGTCAACTTAACGTGACAGTCCCATAAATGGAATCACACAACCGCTATTTATCCCTAAGAAGCATCAACGCTTCCTGTCGGCCTAGACACATTTCCTGTCTCCTTATGTTTTCAAGGGGTTGGGGACACCTTGATGCTTTCTATGGCTAAATAGTGATGGTGTGATTCTCTTTATGGGACTGTCACGTTAAGTTGACAGTATACAACTTCTCTAAATAATATTTTCATAATTATCAATTTACATATATATATATATATATATAATTTAATTTATTCATTCAAGTAAATGTTTTAATGAAACTCGTACCAGATTCTTAACAGTGATTATGGCTTTGTGCAAAATTTTAAGGGCAAAATCTAGCAATCACTTGGTGAATAGTAAACAAGGGTCAAAACTAGTCAATTCATATTTATATATAAATGGCTATACTGGGAGCGAAACATTGTTTCATGAGAGGTGGACCGACAAATCATCATATCAGCATTAGATATTTGGTGAAACCCCACTACTTCATCAGCATTTTGACAGGTACGCGTTTTCAGGAAATAGTTTGCACATATTGGGCATATATTCGATGTAAATCTCCAGGGACACTCATAATTGGAATCACATTTTCAAATACTTTCTGAGTTCGGACAAATAAAATAAAATAATAAGATAAAATTATGTACGATATCAAAATATATATATACGAGCAAAACGCGCCCCCCCCCCGTCCAATAGACGGTGCTGAGTTGTCAAACATTTAAACCAAACTTTCTCAAAACCACTTGTCCGGCCGTCCCATAGGCCTCCCCTTTGAGAAACATTTATTTAACCTAAATTTGAGACACCATCAAAAGAAGAAATAAAGAGTTTATTCACACGAATATGCAACCGAAGAGTTTAAAGTACCAGGCTGTTGACTGGGAGAACACAAACATGGTTTAAACAGTAAGCTTGGCAGGAAAGAAAGTACAAAATCAACAAAATACGGAAGGGGCAGTTATGTTCAGGTTAACGGAAGAAAAGCAGGACAAAAACGATGCATGCAAATGAGTTAACTGGAGGTAAATCTAGATGGAAAAACATGATGAATTTATGAAAAAGTACCTGCGACAATAATAGGTTTATCCAATAAAACATGTAGGAAATCAAGTTGGGGCGATTTTTTATGAAAAGCAACAACCTAGGGAACTAAGTAACTAATTTTAAGCTAACTTACTTTACGTGATTTCAAGGGCATGGAAAAGCTAGTTGCAAAAGCTGATGTACTTGAGCGTACAAATGCACGTTCCCACGGCTTTATCGATCGCATTCTCACCTGGAATCGATTTTTGTAAATTTTTCAAGACTTATACACGCCCCTGATACCGTCGGTATCTACATATCAAATTTGAGAGCAATCGGATGGAGGATGCCCGAGATCATAGAAGACACACAGACACACACACAGAACGGATTTTATATAATAGATTTGTTCATAGGTGTACGAGAAATCGAATAGTTTCTGTATACCTGCTTCGCAATAAATGAAATATGTTTTGGTGAAACTATACCCATAAGCATAGGAGTGCTTGGTTAGTGTTCACATTGATATGATCTCCGTTTAGGAAGGAGTAAAGTAGTTGAACCAAGCGGTATAGTGTAATCTCACAAATCTATGTATCTGCGTGTCCAAAACAACTGCCCCACGTTTTATAGTCCTATTTGCTAGTGAGTGATTCATTAATGAAAGTATTTGAAAACACTTGTCGCGATTCACATCCTTGTCAAATTTTCTTTGTTCTTATGAACGATGATCAATTTCCTGTTTTATGTTTTAATCCTCATCTCACATCAGAATGCGATGGAAGCAATCGCCAACAACCTTCTACTATCTTTGAACGATCATGCAAAGTGACTTCATATATTCATTGTAGGCTTTATTTCTTAAGCAAAACCGGTGTCACTCTTGTATTCTTAAGCGAAATTAGTTCTCTTCGCATGGAGCAGTTTCTTTAAGGATATTCCCACCTTTCTTGTGGTGAAACTGGTCCACATATGCAAATCATCGTCGTCACTATAGGATGCGAAGGTTTAGTATCCATGAACCACAACTTCGTTTCTCTTAGCTTGGTAAGTCCACTTCGTATCCAGTATGCGCAAGCGAAGGCCTACACAAATTGTGGCAGACTTTTCCTTGCTTACATTAGATGTTCTAGGTCTTCCCTCCATAAACGCTGGAAACACAAGCTTTGTAGACTGCAATATACGGAGAGAGAGAGAGAGAGAGAGAGAGACAGAGAGAGAGAGAGAGTGGGAGAGAAGAGAGAGAAAGAGAGAGAGAGAAATAGAAAGGCGGGAAACAAAAAGATAGAGGGAGAGGGAAAGCAATACAAATAAGGACATTTTGAAGCTGCTGATATAAATACCTAACATAGTAGAGGTGAGAATAATTTTGTTTGCGAATAATACACACTACAGAAACGTCAGGATAATAAAGTCAGACAATAATCGTGTAGCAAATCCTTTATTAAATTTACGAAGGGCAATGGTAAATTGAAACGGCTTTATTTCCCTTTTATAGTCAGCCCGATTGAGATTTGCTCACTGTAAATAATGCCGTTACTGATCAACTTACAGTTTAAAATATGGCACGTTATTGTAAATCCTGGAATAGACTTTGCAATATATCATTGCAGATATGTTGCCTTACCAATTCTGATATTCCATATGTTCGTAAAACTATAATATTACTATTGGATTATTTTTGCATAAATTGCTTTTGTTTTCATATATTAGAATATTTTGTTGAATGTTCCCCATATCTAACTATTAACTATAAGGATGACAGATAAATTTCTGAGAGCGTAATCTAGTCATATTACTAAATAGTTCATATTATTTACGTCGAATGCGTGACAATATATGAAGATATTTTCATTTTCTAGTTGTTTAGCTATCGAATACTTTGATTAAACGTGTACAATCAGAGTCGATGTTCAATAAATAATAGTTTTCTATGAATATATTAGACATAATTTTCAATGGAACATTTATGATCCACTGAGATTCCGGGCATGTTATCTATTTCGAATGTATTGCCGGTCTAGAGTAGTATGTGTTCTCGAATAATGCAGAACGTTATTGGATTTTAAATATGTATATTGGAGCATAGAATTAAATTTTCTTTCAAAGAGAATATGCATGTAATCGTTTATCTGTTCATGTATAATTTCGTTGGCAGCAGACTCAACAATTTCTTTACACTACCGAGAATATGTATGTAATAAGTCTCGACTTCTTGCTGTCCTTCTTCGTGTTTACGATAATCTCAGTGTTCAATATAAATTAACAGCAATATAGCTCTTTCAGTATATTTCAGGAAAAATATTGTAATTAATTTTTCACATATCAGTATTCTGTTTAAATGGTCGATTAATATATTTGCCTTGTTTAATTTCTTGATGTAGTACAGTTTTGATAGATTTATTGTAAACTTTACGCTAAATTATATATTTCAGTGAGCATTTGATTATATACAAAGTAAATTTACTATTGGTTGATGTGTGTATAGAGACAATGCCAAACCTGCAATATTTTTTTCCGTGAGCCTTGAAAAATTACGTTGCATAATCACTTTAGTTTTAATACTTTAAATTTGATTTTATCTGGAAATGCAATACATACTTCACGACATATATACCTGCATTGTGGTATGTTTAATAGATACACTCTAACTGTAATTCTTATGGTGCAAACATTGATGTTCTTTAATAAATATTCTCATAAATTTGGGTAAGTCTTATTACAGATTTATATGATAACATATAACTATTGTATTCTATTCTTATTGGTACCCAGTAACAAATCATTTTTATTGCACATTTCTATAAGTTGGTATTGAATATTTTATTGAGAATGCTTCCAGCTAAAGTATGTAACGTCCACATTATGTATGTATTGATATAACTGAATCTGGCAATGAATTCTGATTGTCAGATAAATATATTAGAGTTTCATCAATAATATTATCCTGGTCGCTAGCCAATCACATACAATACTTCCACAACCATAGTTACATATACCAACAAAACTAGACACACACAGACACATGTATACATTTCCAAAGTGTAGATTCAGGTTGTTTACTGTCGTATCTACTAATTTTCGTTCATATCTTAATGCAAAGAACATTCCTATGGTATGAATGTCTAATTCACATTTATCGTCCATGTGTGCATTTTATATATTTCCAACATTAAATATGACTTTGATCTCTTAGCTTACATAGCCTAAGGCCGTGTTAGATAATCTAATATTGAATTAGGCCATCAAATAACCTCAAACAAATGAAAATATGTAAAGTTTGCAGACAATATGGTACATAATAACAACGATGCATATTAAATTATTTAGCGAAGACTAAATCCTGTGAGCTTTGGTGAAGAGCTCTAAACAGCCTGAAACACAGATACTACTCACGTTGTATGGCCAATTTGTTACTCATGCAACAGTAGCACGTCAGATTTTTTGAAATTTGCTAGCACAATAAATATTATCCTTTCAATTGGTATTTTCCTTACCGTTTATAGGCAATACCGTGTGCATGAAACATGCTAAACTGGATTTCTCAACGTAATTCACTATGTAAAAATCTGATCATCGGTAAGTATAATGTAAAGCCAGTAGTGTCTTCAATCCGAGTATAGTATCTAAGCTACGTTGTGGCATGACACGATACTAAAGCTTTATTGGGACTTCAATGCTGTTACCCGTAATATTCTGGATAAGGAAGAATAATTATATGTAAGAATATGTCTTCACAATTCGTATATGTTACATTGCATAATTTTACAACACTTTACAACATACTGTTGCTGTTCATTAGGCTATCATTTTCTTTAATAGCGAAACACTCTGATGGAAACGCTTGGACTGGGGACATCTAATATTTTCATCAATGACAAAATACCTGAAACCTTTTATGCAATGCAAAATGTTTTTTAGATGTAAAGACAATTTCGTAACATTTCTGGCGGAAAGATCTTCGAAATTATATCGTGAAACAAATACTACTAGAAACCAGTATTTCTTTAATTCGTCTATCGAATAATCTGAGAGAAATGATAAGGTGTTTTTCTAAAGATGGCATTTATGAATATATACAACAAATTAATATTGAAAGTTAATGCAATTCCAGAAGTTGTATAGCACTATTTAGTAACAACGATGCACCTGAAGACAAGCGTAATTTGAGAAAGGATTAAGAGTTGAAAGCTTAACCTCACACATTGAAGACCATACAGAAAGTGTAGTAAATGTAATGAAACAATAAATGGCACATGAAACACCCATCAAATCCATTAACTTGCATGTGCATAATTACACAAGTCAGCGTAACCACCTTCAAACACACAAGCCCATTCGCTATATACACATACATATATATACATATTTATATGTGAGCGTGTGTATTTGTTTGTGTTTAAGTGTATGTGATAGTACTTGCGTGCATGCGTATTAGTTTGTGGTAATTAGTGTGTGTTTGAGTGTGAGTATATATGTGCTTATGTGTGTGAGTATGTATCTGTGTGTGTCTGTGTCTTTGTTTGAATGCGTGTATGCGAAATTGACTAAATAGGATCCGAATTCAAGCGCGCCATAAATAATTGGCTAAAGAGAATGATACAAATCAGACAATTAAATCAAATAATCCATTGCCATAGCACGGAATGTATGAATGAATGGATTCCCATCCTGTTTGGTAATACGGAACACATACGGTATCAAAACATAAGCAGATATTTAAGCACGGTTTAAACGTAATAAGAAGACAAATGAGTTACATGGTACTGCTAAACGGCTTTCATTAAATCTTTATTGGCAGATTAACATGGAACAGTCAAGTGTATAGTATGTATTGCATCCATAAGATTATGTAGTACGTTATAAAAATCTCAATTCATCAGGTTTAACAAGTATAAGAACTTGCAGTGAGATGCTGATGAATTAAAAGTTCATCAACAAGTGAAATTTCAGGATAACTGCCAGTGTGTAGACGGCGCTGTAATAAACAAAAAATGTGTATAATTGTGAGAATGGATGTAGTTCAAACACTAATTAATAAAATCTATATAATTGCAGTTGGTGATCTCCCCTGAATGTACCCTTGATTGGTTCGTTGGTCCACTATTGTCGTTTGGGCGTCCATAATTTTTAACCATTTGTTTCGTGGTTGTTAGTTAAGCGTTGCATTTGATGAATTTCTGTGTTTTCAGATTGTTCGTTTCTGGATCCTTAGTAAGTATAGGTAGATTTAGTAAAAATGGTGTTGTATGCCTCAATGTCTTTAGGGTTGTAAGTTGATATATAAGATAGTGTTTTGTGGCGAGGTGTGGAGCTACGCTTTATTACTCTTTGTGTTTTAATGCCAAATTTCTTAGCACGCTTAATTCCATCATCTATAAGTGAGGGTGAATATTGTGTTTCATTTAGCGTTGTTTTGAGATCTTGAAGTTGCAGGTTCCGAGTATTTCTATGAGACACTATTGTGCAAATCTTTTTTTGCTAAATTAAAGGGGATATTTCTTGTGATGTGTTTCGGCTGGCATGAGCTGACAGGAGATATTGCTTCGGGTCCGTTCGCTTATGATAAATGTTACTTGCAATTTGGTTGTTGACTTTTTTCATCATAAATTCCAAGAAAGGGGGACTTTTTCTTTTGCTATTTTACATTGTAAATTGAATGTTAGGGTTTATATTATGTAATATTGATTTAAATTCCAAAACTTTCTCCATTTCTACTTCCACAAGATAAAGCAGTAATCCAGATGTCTTATGTAGTTCTCTCACCAGTGTGAAATGGATATCTGTATTTTTGCAGTGGCACTTCATGTAGGGTGAGTTCAAAATATTCCATTATTAGGTTCGCAAGAAAAGGGACTGCTTTCATTCCCATTGCAATACCGCATTTGTGATGATAATAGATGTCATCAAATAGGAAATAATTGTTCTGAATTAAAAATTTTAAATCTCCCATTATAAAAACCTACGTTATGCGTTCCGGAAATTCTTTGTGTTGCTTTTCGAGTCAGAATTTTATTGCTTCTATTCCATAGTCACGCGGGGATATTGGTGTTAAGATTAATACCATTGAAGGAAACCAATAATGTCGTATCATTAGTTGTTTTTGCTAGGTGCTCAATGATGTCTAGATCGTCTCGAATAAACGTTTTGATGTATTTCGGCAAGAGTTTTAGTAGGATGTCTAGGAAATTGTCTAGGCGGTGGGTTTCACAGGTTGGACCATGCTGTAATAGGCCCTAAGTTTAAGTCTTCTGGTGCTATGATATTTATGTACGTGCCAGGTGATTGTTTGCAGGCTTCATAACTATCTTGCTCTTGTGTACTTTATATTGACTGTAAAAAAGACTAGATTTACATATAAAATTTGTGCTATAATCTATCTTTTCCTATCACACCTTTTCCAATTAGAATAAATATCTTTGGTTCGAAAGTAAATATTTTATGAATACTCTCACTTTTTGAGTCAAAGACTCTAGATCGGTCTTATTTATTGAATTCAGCTTAAGGTCATCAACATAAAGTAGGTAATTTATTCTCTTTTCGGATTTGGTAAAATCAATGGCAGGCCTGGATTTTCTCAATATGTTTATCAGACTGATTACCACAATGTCGAACAGTAAGGGAGAAAGTGAGTCTCCCTGGAAAATAGCCCTGCTTAAACATAGATTGTAAAACCAGAAACACAATACCCATGTACAGGTCACTACATCTCAGAGACAGTGTCGATAGGTTATATGTCCCACGGAAGGATGTGGGAGACGACTGATATCAATAGAAGACTGAGCAGAGATGACAAAAAGGTGATATAAAATAATATGTAAGAAAGACCGATTCCAGCTGCCAGAGGAGAGGAGAAAGAAGTTGTAGAGACGGCAACGGGATAGACGAAAAGAAAACAGGACCAAGAAAGAAATATGTGGGGGAAATAGGTACACGGTCAGCAGCATCTCAGGCAAATGCAGGGCATCGTCGCATAGAATAATTGATTATAACTGAAGAATGAAGACCTTAAGAAAGAAAGGGAAGGGCGCATAAGTACTGCAGAAAGCCAATCATTGCAATCGAATATCAATGATAATCCGTAAAAATTTTGGAGTGCAGAGTATGTAATGAGAAAGAATTAGAGGGATCGGTTTTGTTACAGGGATCGGCCCTTTGGTACAGACGATACATACACACAGAGACGACTGTGTGACCAAATCACTACAGGGGACACATTACGGCAATGAGAAGTTAAAGCAGAAAGAAAACGATACCAACATCAACCAGAAAGTGTAATATGGAATGAATATTATAGGATATTAATATAGCATTTGATCACGAACTTCATGCAAGGCAACCGAGACATTATCGTTCTAGACAAGGGTGAAAATGATTGCATCGTCATACGTGAGGCTATATCTGTGAACATGAATGTAACGATTACAGAAAACAGGAAATAGTAGGATTTGGTACAGGAAATACGATGACTCTGGAGTTTCACAATTATTACCGGTTGTCAGAGGTGACCCAAGAACTGTCACCGGTGAACTGAACAGCCTTATTATTAAGACTGGTATGACTACCAGAATGCTATTAATTCACAAATCTAAAAAAAGTGTTTGTGACTTCGTGTCAAGGACCTTCATTCCGAATCTAGAACATTTTTTCACGACTTGAATAATAATAATAATAATAATAATAATAATAATAATAATAATAATAATAATAATAATAATAATAATAATAATGATAATAGTTTTTTAACAGACAGCAGCATATTCCTGAATGAACAGAAAGGATGTAAACGCGGATCCTATGGTTGTAAAGATCAACTACTCATCAATAAGATGATCTTAGAAGATTATCACAAACGACACAAAAACTTGTCGATAGCCTGGATAGACTATACAAAGGCTTTTGATAGCCTACCACATAGCTGGATTAAGAAATGCCTGGAAATGTATAAAATAGCACCTACACTGCGAAACTTTTTGTCTGTAAGTATGCGTTCATGGAGAACCACACTAATTTTGAACAGTGACAATGAATCTCTAAATGCTGGTGATGTAAAAATTTCATGTGGCATTTTCCAGAGTGACTCACTATCACCACTCCTCTTTTGTTTAGCCTTAATACCTCTCTCAAAATTGCTCAATGACGCGCAGTACGGATATAAAATGTTTGATAAAAATATAAATCATCTCATTTACATGGATGATTTAAAGCTCTTTCCAAAAAATGACCATCAACTCAAGGGCTTACTAACGATTGTTGAACAATTTAGCGATGACATCAGAATGCAATTTGGCCTCGATAAATGTGCAAAAGCTACCTTTATCAAAGGGAAAATGACAGAAACATCTAACGTTAACCTTGACCAGAAGAATGTCATCAAAGAATTAGACGCAGCGGAGAGCTACAAGTACCTAGGAGTAATTGAAGGGGACGGAATAAGGCATTCAGGGATGAAGGAAAGGATCAGGAGAGAATGTTATCGCAGAGTAAGAGCAATACTCAAGACAGAGCTAAATGCGAGAAACAGGATCGAGGTGATCAATGCTTTAGCCATACCAGTCGTGACTTACAGTTTCAATATCGTTAACTGGTCAATTACTGAAATGTGTAATCTTGACAGAAACATACGAAAACTGTTGACAATGCATAGAATGCACCACCCTAAGGCATATATAGAACGACTTTATCTGCCAAGAAAAGAGGGAGGCCGTGGTCTTTTACAACTGGCAATAACAATGAAGATGCCACAATTGGCCTAGACATCTACCTGAAAAACTCTGAGGACTGGATGTTAAAACTTGTCTCAAAACATGAAATCAAGAAAGCATCATACTCAGTAACAAAACAGGCAAAGGAATATCTATGTGAATTCCGAATACAACAAATTTCGGAATTAGAGATAGACATACAAGAAACATGCACAGAAAAAGCTAAGCGCATGAAAACCCGTACTAAAACTGCTGTCTTAGATATTCTGAATGATAAATGGCAAGAAAAACCTCTCTATGGCAAATACCCAAAGAGAGCAAATAATGCAGATATCGACAAAGCCCTGACCCATCAATAGCTAATGGCCTCTGGCTTAAAATCTGAAACAGAAATGTTCATCATAGCAGCTCAAGATTAATGCCTACCAACAAGAAACTACCAGGCCAACATATTAAAGAACGGCACTAGCCCAACATGTCGTGTATGTCGACAACAAAATGAAACCATTGATCATGTTGTCTCCAAGTGCAGTCTTCTAGCACCTACAGAGTACCTCAACCGGCATGATAGAGTTGCACAATATAATCACTGGTTAATTTACAAAAGCCTGGATTTGCCACATGATAAAAACTGGTGGGAACACAAACTAACTCCATTGCCTGAAAATGACCACATCTCACTCCTCTGGAACTTCACTATTCAAACAGACAGAAAGATAGACGCGAATAGGCAAGACATCTCATTGAACGACTTCAGACAAAAAACATGCCTCCTCATTGATATGAATGTCCCAATCGATATAAACGTATCTCTCAAGACCTACCAGGAAGTGAGCAAATATAAAGATCTTGAAATAGAAATCAGTAAAATGTGGAACATGAAGACTAAAACAATACCTGTTTTCATAGGTGCTCTGGGAATGATAGCAAAAGGGGCTGATTGCTACCTAACTCAGATACCAGGAAACCCCAAAATAGCAGAAATTAAAAAGATAGTGATCATGGGAACTGCTCATACCCTACGCAAAATACTTTCTATGTAATCTCAAGTTTTAAAACAAACATAATTTTCGCATGTTTTTTTAGACATTCACTAGTACAACACTAAGTACAAGACCAAATATATGGCACCCTAGGCATAACACCAATATGAACTTCCAACTTGTTGTCTCTTGAGGTCCCTGGGTGAGACTTGGAGCCAGCTTGTGAAAATGTAAATCAAAAGTCAAACATAGAATAATAATAATAATACTGACAACAAACTGTGTATTACTCTTGAAGCGAGACAAAATCAAATGTATGGATGGGATAACTATACCGTCAGGGAAGGTTATGAAGCAGATAGAAGAGATGGGCTCTTAGTACTTGGGGATCTTGGAAATGGATAAATTGATGGAGAAACAAATGACAAAAAATTTAGGTGGAGAGTGAGACTGAACCTTAAGTGGAAATTAAACAAACGGAATAAGATTGAAGCTATCAAAACCTGGGTGGTTTCACTCCTTAGATATGGAGCAGGGGTAATCGCATGGACAGTAGACGAACTAAACAGCTTAGACAGAAAAAAAAAGGAATTTGCTAACTATATATGGGACATTCAACCCCAAAAGTGACACGGTGAACCTGAATGTAGTAAGAAAAATAGAGGGAAGAGGATCTATTGGATGCGAATACAGCATTAGAGAAGAGGAAAATAATATATCATGGTATGGAACAAATGCCACAGATCCGCTATTATTAGAAGTAATAAAATCAGGCTTGTGTAGGCTGAAAGATTGCAAATATAAAGCACTGTACAAGAAATTGAAAACGAATGAAACTGAAAATAGGTGGGTAATAGATGACAGCGTGGTACATCTCCAGCGTAAGAATCTGTGCAAAGGCAATTAGTCGAGAGATATGGCAGGTTAGCTTGGGAAGTTAAGGCAGCAGTAGTACCAACATTTGTCCGAGGCCTGGGAACAGTGAGTAAACATCTCGAGAAGTACGTTGAATAAATAGGGGATGCAATAAGGGTGGATCACTTGCAGAGAACAGCACTGCTTGGAACCACCCGAATACTTCGGAAGGTGCTCGAAAAATACGAGGTGTTAATTTAATTCACTGGTAGTGAGCAGTTGACATCGCAGTACATCTCCAGCTTTAGAAGCTGTGCAACGGCAATAATAATAATAGTGACAACAATATTAATTATAAAACTAAAACTAATGGTTGTTGTCGTAAAAGAATTAGTTGGTATTTATTACTTAACAGTGCTATATGAGGGTATTACGTACATGGACTAGAAATATTGTTACCCAAGTAGCTAGGATATTTTTCAGTATTCTAGAACGCACAGTATATGTGGCCAAAATCATTGTATATAATTTTAAATGTAATGTTGTAACTAGTCTACACACTTGCACTTAGATACATTCCAATTCTAATTTAAATCGATTTGATATAATCATTTTCATAGACATAGTAACAAATCGACATCAACTACAAGAAGGCCTAGGTGGCAAAGGACAAAATATTGATTTTCATCTAATGCGGAGCAATGCTATATACACTAAACCTTATATTAATAATACAGAATAAGGCCGTTAGTTGGAAAATACAATGAAATAGATCAAAGAAATAAAACATAAAAAAATGAAATAATATATATTAAGGTGCAAAACAAAGTCAGTTGAGTAGAAGAAATCATAAGGAAGCATAATTTTCTATAAGAGATTTACGAATATCAAATAGACACATATAGACTGATACACAGACAGATAGGTAAGTAGATAAATAAATAAATAGATACATAGAAAGTTAGTTATATATATACATATACATATTATATATGTATATACATATATATATATATGTATATACACACACATATATATATATATATATACATATATATACATACGTACGTATATATATATATATATACATACACACACACACACACACATATCTATATATATATATATATACTTATATAGATAGATAATAGACAGACAGACAGATAGATGCCGTCGTGTTTTGTTGTCACTCTTGTTGCTGCTGTTGTTGATGTAGTTATCGTTGTTGTTGTTGCTACAGCTGTAGTCGTTTTTGTTGTCGTTGTTGCTGCTACCGCGCGGTTGCTGGCGTTGTTGTCGTCGTCCCCACCAGTTCTTCGTCCGTTTTCGGCACCGGTTCTGTTACTGCACGTTTGTACGGGGCCCAGGATCCGGAGGTTTGTGAGTATGCGCTCTGTGATGTTGTCTATCATTATTTAACTTTGCTCTACTGATTGCATTCATGTACGCGTTCCTCGTGTCTCAGACGTACTTGTGTGTTTACCATGCAACTCGTCTCTTGAAAATGTTGCTTTTCGTTGCAATTTCTGCTTTTTGGAAATGTAGGAAATTTTAAATGTATAGATGATATTATTAATGGATGTGATGTGTTACCGATCAAATACCAAGCTTTTTATCCATAGAAATTGATTTGCATTTAAACCTATTGAGCGTTGTCTTCCTTGTGTGCTTGATACATATTTATAATCCTACAATGTACAACTTAATAACTTAGTAATGTATTACATGGATTACATGAATGTAGCCTAAGGTATCCTAATACCATTAATGCTAATAACTGATCATACTTAAGCAACTACTGTATAGTGAAATAAATGGCAGGAGAATCTATTATAAATAGACTAGTGGCCGGTCGTCAAGAGAGGGTCGAGTGTCGAAAGATTGACATTCGACAGTTGTAGTCGGTGACATGCGGAGCTATCAGCGATAATAAGACAGAAGAAGTTACTGTATTAATATTCCGGTATGAAGAAATACAACGGTATCGGATGACTTGTAACTATTTTGGCTACTAGCGTAAAACAGCAACTACAGTACAGCGGCAGTCACACATCACAGCAGTGGGAGGAATCCACTTTACAACAGTGACGACGAGGAAAAACAAATTTATGTGGTATGAAAAAAACAGAAACATTCATACGGAGAGTTTAAACTAATTCACGTGGAAAATTAAGTAATTCGACAAAAACGGGAAAAAAATCTTGTTCAAACTTAAATAAATCGTAAAATATATAAGAGCTTTTAGCTGGGGTAGTTGAGTTGAAAACACAGCAACAACAACAACTGAAGGAATAACGAGAACAAGGAAGATTATAGCAGAAAATGTTCTAAATAATGAAGTTGGTAACCAAACCGGTCAATACACTTTCGCCTGACCATGTAACAAATTCCATAAGCAATGAGTGTGCTCAGACTTCTCAACTTGATTAAACGACTGTTTACTCACACGCAATTACCCACAACCAAACCTAGAAGACTTATTTGCTAAACCAAGCAGAGGTAAACTTTTCTCGAAGTTAAACTTTCCAGACGCGTACCTTCAGATTCAGTTAGAAGAAGATTGCACACATTTACTAACAATCATCACACCGTGGATTGTACAAGACCAAACGACTGCCGTTTGGAGTAAAAGTGACACTCGCCATATTCGAACAAATAATCGATGCGATATTAATTGATTTTGACTTCGCCATTGCATACTTCGATGAAGAGCGAGCCTCGGGTGCAAACACACAAAGAAAATATTCGAGAGAATATCTGAATACGGGCTAAAAATGACAGAAGGAAAATGCGAACTTTTGATAGTAAAAAATACCTACGTAAAGTAATCGACAAAAGTGGAGGTAGATCGGGTTCCCATTCCGAAGGTATTTTTTTCCGTTCATGTTCCCTGTATGACGAAATATATTTCGGGTTGAAGGGAACAACTGACTCATTCCGGTCTCTTTAGTCTTGTGTCTAGTCCCAGCATAGCATCACAAAGCAAGCAAAAATTGCTGTGAACCATGCATGTGTACTGACATCGCTGCTTTACTTATATGAGGCATGGACCCTATACAAACGTCATGTAAGGGTCCTTTAACGCTTTCATTAGAGATGTCTTATATATATTCTCATACAAATTCTGGACACACAGGTCCTCAGGACAAAATATATCTTGAGGATTAAGGCGATGATGCACAAGCACCGGTTCCGTTGGACTGGATACCTTATTAGAATGAAGAATAGCAGTATACCTAAGCACATGCTATATGAGAAACTTGTTAATGGAAAGAGAAACCAAGGCTGTGATTTAAGGACTGTGTCAAGTCCTCATTGAAGGCATGTGATATGCAGGAGACTGACTGGGAGAGCAATGCCTGCCATCACCACAACTGGAGGAAGCAGGTTAAGGAGGGGTTGGCACCTTTGAGATAGCACGTATATTGCATGAAGAACTTAAGCGTGCTGCTCGAAAGCCTATTGCTGGTATAGTGAATGGAGAAAGCTTGGTTTGCAATGTTTGCAGTCGTGTATGTTTGTCAAGAGCAGGGTTCATTAGCCACTAATGGAGCCGCAAATGCAAATTATAAGTTAGTCGAGAGCGCGCATGTTTTTGAAGATCAGCAATAGACTTCTTCGAGTGGACAGCTATTGTATATACACACACACACACACAACACACACATATATATATATATATATACACGCACGCACACACAAACACATATACACCCATGGGTTATATCGTACAGAATCAATGCTTTCTTAATACCGGTTCCCATATGCTGCTCATATCTGTACTCGGTCTGTTTAAGAGGTTGTTGTGTCCTAGCATATGTGCTGCATTTTTAGTTTTCGCATTTCCATGGTATTCTCTGTCTATTATTTTAACTTCATCCCAAAGGGGAATGTGGTCTCCATTTTTCCATACTTGATCAGCTATACTCGATTCATCAATATCTCCTCGTGTCACAGCTTTGCATTATTCCTCTACACTTATTTTGAGGGGGCGGCATGTTTCCCCTTTGTATAACCTACCACAGCCGCATGGGATGGAGTACATGCAGTCTTTGGCGACATTTTCTTCTACTGGTGGTTTTACTCAATGGAGATATTAGCGAAGTATTGTTTTACTCTTAAATACTGTCCTGATGTCATATGGGCAGCATATCTTATGTATCTTTTCGGAGAGGCCTTTCACATAGGGTAGACAGATTGTGGACATTTTATTGGTCTCATCCTCACTTTTCTTGATAATTGGAGTGGATAATATGTTTCTGAGGTAGTTGTTACTTAATAGTAACATCGCAAACCTCTGACACGAGGGGATATTGATAAATCGGGTATGGATGGTGTGAATTGAAGTTGGGGTATCGTCTAGAAAAGGTCGGCTTGCAGTATACGGATGGCCTGAATCCATAATTGGTGCGTGTTTTTAATATATCCAGGAATGTCTGCATGAGTAAAGCAGCAACAAAGTACAAAAAAACAGAGTAGGGGCAACGATGTCACTCTGCTTGATACCATTCCCTACAGGAATGAGTACCGTATTGCCACCATCAACATTGACCCAAGCCTCTATCCCATCATTAAGTGATTTAATTATAGATACAAAGTGATCCGGACATCCCAGTTTGCAAAGTATTTTCCAAAGCAAGGCCCTATTCAAATAATGAAAGGCCTTGGTGAAACCAATGATTACTTGGACAATAGCCATATACTGCTGGTAGTATTTCTACTGCATCTGCTTGCTATGAATATGATATCCATTGTCCCTCTACGAAATTTACGAGACACCCATTTAGGCGGTTAGACATCATTTACGAGACACCCATTTAGGCGGTTAAGAAGAATATATGCCAGAACCTTGCCAGCAATGCGTCTACTTACCACACGTTGAATTGGTTTCTTTTCCTTTATAGTGAGAAAGAAAAGTTGCATACTTCAATTTCTTAGGCTACGCTAATAAGTTTATGAAGGGATTGTATGAAGTAATCATCACTAAATCGCAAGACCTCAGCCCAAATTTCATCCTTTCTCGGTGACCTACCAAGATTTAATTCACTTATTGATGTCATTACCTCATCTATTGAGGGTGTGAAATTTAAGGAGCCCATGATAGCTCTTTTTTGCATAGTATCAGCTACTGCTTCATCCACTACAGACTCATCATTTAGGAGTTTAGAGAAGTGTTCAATCCAGCGAAGTGTGTTTTCTGTTGATTTAGAAAATAGAGTGGAAGTCTCTTCGGACAGCAAAAGAGCTGGTGCAGAGCACTTAGTTTCATAAACTTGTTTCATAAGATGATAAAGCTTCTTGCTGTCATTTGCATCATTAGCACCCTGAACATCACGAGCAATATCCTTCCACCAGAGATCGCTACAGTAGTGATTTTACACTGCTTTATTGAGCAAGTGCTAGATTTTTCTGCACGGCTGAAATTCCTCAGTGCAACATTACATTATTTGCATAGCGTTTTACAGCCAATAATTGCTGAACTTCAGCATCATTATCTTCAAAGCAGTCTCTATGTCTGGCATTAGCATATCCCAATCTTTCAGCAGCTCATTGAAGAATATGGGCTCAAAAATCTTTCAATGCTGGACAAGCGAGTCTTAAGCTCTTTCCTCAATATAGCATCATATACCTTGTAGACATTCAGACACCGAGGAATGCCGACTGACCCTCTTCTCTCTTTCCTTCTAGTCATCATCCGGAACTTTACTCGCACGAGACTGTGGCCTGACCAGCATTCCGATTCCAGGACTTGATATTACAAATGTTGTAGATGTCACGCTTGCTGATGATGACAGAATCCATCAAGTATCAAAGTTAGATCTCGGATGCATTCACGTTGTTGTGTGATCGCCTTAGAGCATAAAATTAGTGCTTAAGATGTAAAGATGTTCATCACAAATCTCAAGCAGCATGTGATCGTTGGTGTTCATTTTCCCTTCATCAAAATATCATAGATATTTTCATGTTTGCTACTCTGTTCCAACCCTGGCATTGAAATCCCCCAGTAGAATGAGTCCGTCAGAATAGGGGAATTTGTTAAGTATGGCTCTCAGGTGTGTTTAACAGTTATTTTATCTTCATCACAACTAGTCAAGGTATGTACTTAAGCACTTATTAGAGTAGCAAACCTCCCACCTTTCAGGTGCAATTGTAGAGTCATTAGACGTCCATTTATAGAAACAGGAAGCTCCACCTGCTACTTAAGGATATCAGATCGAACTGCAAAGGCAACACGCTCCTCCTTCTATCTCCTCTTCCAAAACAAAAGGTGTATCCACCTCCTACTTCTTCAAGCTGACTATCACCTATTCGAGTCCTTGAAAGTGCAGCTATATCAATGTAATAGCTGTTCAGCTCGCGAACAACAAGTGCCGTACGTTTTTCAGTCCTTCAGGCACTCTTTTTATCCAACAGAATGCACATATTCCTATAGGAAATGTTCAAGTTCCGTCCAGATTTTGTGGACGAACAGTAACCGAATACTACCGCTGACTTGGGCGACTAGGAGACGACTTTATATCTAGCATGTGCTGTCTACGTGCAGGTCGCTGCATTATTAACCACCTTCCCATAGCCACAGGATTTCCGAATAAAACTAAAATAAATATATACTAAAAGTAAATAAAATTAAAGATACATATATACTGAATTAAAATATATATAGGAAAAGAAAAGTAGCCCTTAACGAGCAAATGTCAGCAATGCCTGTGCAGAGTTTTAGGACCAATAAGGCTTGCACGAAACCTCAGAGATCGTCTCCATTTTATCGACATTATCAAGAGACAACCCCGAGCAAGATATCTGGTGCCAATATGAGTCGTAGGCTCAGCCATGATCTCTAGGTCACACAAATGTTCCACAAAATTCCAATACCATTCACTGAATGTACTAGCCATCTGAAAGTGGCTAGCCACTGGGGGGTAGGGTGTTACTGATGCTTTTAGCCCCAGGCGACCAACGTCACCAGATGGACTTTAGACACAATCTCAGTGCCCTTGTGTTATTTGCAAAGGGAGGTCATCCTCCCTCGAACACCTAAGTGCTACTACTGTTTCTAAAGTAGTAGCATCTGGTGACGTTGATCGCCTGGGGCTAAAAGCATCAGTAACACCCCACCCCCCAGTGGCTAGCCACATTCAGATGGCTAGTACACCTTACGTTGTCGAGCGGTTACTGTTTATATCTCGTTCAGAGATTTATTATTGCTTTCAGACAGTTTTTCTAAATCGGTGACAGTGGTTGCTGTGAAAAACGTTAAATATTATTTGCAAGGGGTCTCCTTCATCGAAAACCGGTGTTTACCATGCGTTGACGAGAGGCAATTACCTTGAAACTATAGTCCGTATGTAGCACTTAGGTTTTCGAGGGAGATTGACCTCCATTTGCAAATAACACAAGGGCACTGAGATTGTGTCTAAAGTCCATCTGGTGACGTTGATCGCCTGGGGCTAAAAGCATCAATAACACCCCACCCCCAGTGGCTAGCCACATTCAGATGGCTAGTACACCTTACGTTATATATATAGTATTCTCTATTTAATACACAATACGAGTGTGGGAATTTGGTTAAAAGAGAGGTTGACATTTTTGTGCGAAAAGTTTAAACTCGAGTAATTAACTCATACGTTTAAGTACCTCATTTTTGTACAAGGGCTTACAGCAAACAAAGATGAAGAGAAAGGAGCAACAATTCTCACAAAACAAGAACAAGCGGACCAAACATCAACCCTGCAGGCAGCTGCAGAGGTGTGTCAAAGAATGTTAAACTTACGTCAGGATATAAAGAAATTGAAGAGAATGAGTTCTCACAAGTAAAAGCATGCCCATTGGAAAGGTATAAAAAAAAAAGATGCTAGGACCAACACATGAACCCTACATTTCATGTAAATTGTCCTTTGAAAAGGTGAAAATGTTACTGCTCCCAAGAAGTAAGATACAAGAGCTTATGTTGCAGAGAAAAGTTAGGCAGGTTGAACATTAAATATTCTTTGTTTTCTCAACGGAAAGTAGAAGCGACACGAAAATGAGGAAATTTGTACATGTAAAACTAAACGAAAGGAATATTAAATTACAACTAGATACTGGTAGCCACATCTTGATAATCAATAGGAACATGTGGAAAAGAATTGGGAAACCTACGTGAAAAAAACATCAAAAATTGCTCTTGGCGAGACAGGTGAAAAGCTACACTTCTTTGGCAAAATGTGGAGGGACATCAAGTTTCTTCGGAAAAAGAACTGTAGAGCAAAAGTTTCCTTAGTAAAAAACGTAACCAAACTGTTCGGCGCGGACTGGTTGGTGTTGTTTGGCTTATTGGAGCTCCTCATAATCTGATCTGTAAAGACATAAATAGCTATACCAACATTGAATATAACTCAGCAGTTGAATTGAAGAAAACAATTTTAAAAACTTGTTTCCTAAAGTGTTGGATAAATTAGGTTTCTGTTCTAACACTGTGGCCTGTTTTCAAATGAAGGAAAACGTCGTACCTGCAATGAGACCTAATAAAAATGTATAATTTTTGTGATAAAGCAGGTAGAGGAGGAATTAGACAGAATGGAGAAATTGGGAATTATTCGAAAACCAGATCGTACTAAGTGGTCATCACCAACAGTGCGTATTTGAAAAATAAAATACTTGAGAGTGTGCGCCCATTTTGAAACATGGGTACACACTCTAATGTGCCACTATCCACTGCCTACTTCGGAGGATATTTTTGCAAAATCAAATGGTGGCAAAATATTTTCGAAACTAGATATGTATGATGCGTATCTACAAATTAAAGTAGACGATAAATGACCGAAGCTTCGAACAATGAATACGCACAGAGGACTATGCAAACATAATAGATTGCAATTCTGAAGGTCGAAGCCGAAACAGCTTATGAATGTGATATTGGTGAAATGTCAATTTTTATTTCCATATCACGATGATCTATTAATTAAACGTGAATCTCGTGTCCAGCATATCAAACATACAAAGTGTGCTTTTTTAAAAAATAAGAGATTGGGTTTTCGCACTTTGTGAGATGAAACGTTAAATATTTTGCTTAAAATTATAGATAAGATTATAGGACAAATTAGGCATAAAAATGGAAGACAACCTTACCCATAGAGAGCACGCGCATTTAAAAATATGCCTCTCCCAACATAACAAAATAACAATAGACCTATCGAACTATTATCAAAATCACATACCGAACATGTATGAATTGAGAGCTTCACTTAATAATTTGCTAAAAAAAGATGCTAAATGGAATTGATCAAATAGCTGTCAAAAGGTATTTCAAGATATTTAAAAAAATATTAATTTCGGATTTGTCCCTGGCTCATTTCGATTATGCAGCGGTGATTTTTCTTCCTGATACTTCTGAATACGGCGTAGGAGCGGTTTTGCTACATAAATATAAGGGCAAGTGCATCATTAAAATGAAGAAAATATGGAAAAATAAACAAAAAGGGAACACGAATGTGAACCATTTTCCACTCTACAATGACGTATTGATATACACACAACTGCACTACAGAAACGGATATTACATTAATTTCATAATGAATACCCGTGGATGTCAAGAATGAAGGTTTTGATGAGGAGTTACGTATATTGGCCAACAATAGACCGGGACATTGAAAATTCGGTAAAACCATATAGAGGCTGTGCGCTAGCAGCAAAGGCACTATTAGAAAATTATTATCGTGGCCGAGCTGAGAGGAATTGTCCATGGTCCGGTGTACATATATTCTACACTGAACTAGTGAATGGCGCGTTCTACTTCATCATTGTTGATAGCTTTACGAAGTGGCCGGTAGTATGTGGGTGCGGACAATCTACCTAGAATGCAAAGAAAAATGTTCCTGCACGAACATGTTGCTCGTTACGGTATTCCGGACATTATGGTATCAGGCAATGGAACACAATTTACGGGATACGAGTTCAATAAATTCTGAAAACTTCACACAATGAAGCACATGTTAAACCCACCCCACCAACCGAGGTCAAATTAGCAAACAAAACGATTCGTAGATACTTTCAAGTGAGCGTTCAAAAAAGCAAGGAACGAGTTGGAATATCTCGAAGCGCTAACTAAATTATTAAGAGTGTACAGAATAACGCCCAAACCGAATAACAATTCAGGCAAGTTGCTTCCATAGTTAATGTTCGCTTGGAAGATTAAATAGATCTTCGACAAATTCTTGCCAAAGAAAAATAAGTATAAAGAAAATACAAAAATATTCGACGAAACATTTTGATGTCGGAGACAAAGTTTTTTTCGAAATATACAATAATGGTAAAGAGAGCTGGCGGGATGGTGTAGTGACTAAAAGTACTGGAAATAAAAGCCAACAATAGGAGTGCAAACAACGCCTAAATCATCTAAATATCAGTCATACAGAAGAAAAAGGAAATTATAATGGAAGAGTTTTACGACACGTTCGATGTTTCAGCACCGAAAGAGATTGAGTCTAGAAGAAATAGTAATAGAGAATGTAAACTGATCATTTAGAAATAATTCCTAAGTGGAAAAGGTACAGAACTCCCTCGGGAAGCAAATTTCAAGGAGGGAAAGTTTTTGGAAAGAAAGAAAAAAAAATCGTTTCCTACAGAAGTCGAAATCTCAAAAGTGGAGATGTTGTAGCGAGAGTCACGACACCCCCTGCAAGAATAGACTTGTGCGCACGACTATAATTAGTAGCGGTCTAATCGCCGTGAAAGACAGGGAGAGTAGGCGTTAATCGAAGGAAGTCGTAAGGTGTCGCTTTGGTAGTTTGTTGGAATATAGTTTGTTGGTCCGTGTATATTTCTTGGAGTGTTTGTTGGTTTGTTACGTTGTTGGTACCCTGCTTCGTTATATATTTATTTTTACTACACGGTTATAGTGGTGATACTACAATAACTGGCGATAAGGAACTACGTTACAATTCTTCGTGAACTCCTTTTAGGTAGTATGTTTCTCCGGTTGTAACCTCCGTTTCTTGTTTGGCTAGATTTACAAAAGTCTACAAAACAGATATATTGAATTTCTATTCACACGTGGTCTCTATTAATTGCTTACATACGTTAAGCCATAGTGAATAAATTATTCAGTAGCACTTATAAAAAGAATTGTAATATAGCATCTAATATTTTCAGGTTATTCGGTTTCATATGTTTATTTCCAGTGTTTTTGAATCAGAACTACTTTTCTGTGTTGTATATCTCAGAAGTAGTATCGTAGCATACGTCTTCAATTTATTTATTCGGACTCGCTTATAGTTAATAGAAATAATATAAATGTCCATTTAATGATAACAATCCGGTGAACAATATAATATTTATTGAATTGTTAACTACATAACGGGTATATACCTGGGAGAATTAATGCCAGCCCATGAATACGAAGAAGTTATTGCTAGCAGCAATAATTTTCATAATGTAGAGAAATGATAATGGCAATATATATTTCTTGTTTAAATTGTCGAATGTAACTGTTATCTTATTTTGATATTTATTAATTTCCTGCTAGTTTATATAAATCTAAAGCACATCAGTTATTAGAATTAATGGTTTTTATCTTGATACTTAGAATTGTTACATATGACATCTAGCGTAAATAATACATGAGTCACCATTATAAATATCTTGTGGTACATGGTTCCATCCAGTTCTCACTTTCCGTTTAATAATATAAACTTTCATTATTGCTAGCAGGTCTTTGTTATCATAAACACTGCACAAGCATAGTTCCAGACTAATCAATGAAAGTAGTAAATAGATATTTTTGATTATTTTAAAAATGTTATCTGCGCCTATCAACAATCTGAGTAGCAATTATTCCATTTCTTCTGGCTTTATCATTATGTCACTTTGATTTGTGGGAAATATCCGCTCGTGAGTGTCTGCAAATGAATACATTTACGGAATGAATATTCAGCCTGTTGGCAAATGAGATAAACATTTCTAAAAGAAAAACAGACGATCTTTAATATATCATGACCTCTAGAAATGTGTTATTCATGGCTGATTTCTAGTTGACTGCAAAGAAAATTTTATCTAAAATACAGCATGAACACTTTACGATATGCTATTGGTATAAACAAATCCATACCCCAAAAAGGAGAATATATCTACAGATGAATGGACACTTTACAAACAAAATTTATACCAAGACTTAACCTTTATGTTATTCCATAAAGTATGAATCTGTTTAGCTGCAAATTGATAACAAAATAAGTCACTTGGTGCAAGCAAATATTGTAAAGATATGCATACGAGGTTGGGTCTCGAATATACTGACTTTGAAGTAGTGATGATAAATCTTATAAATCGCACACCCATTAATCTCAACTTTCTTATTAATAACTCCATTGTTTCTCATCATTTAATTTAAAGTTGATTGTTCAAAGAAGAATTCAAAGCAGCTAGTTATGATTTCTCTGGAAAATTGATAAAATTCGGAATCATAGTGTTATCAATTACCTGCAAGAAAAAAGGGTTTAACCCCAAGGATGGCTGCTGTATCAGACGATGGCGATAGATTTATCAACAGAGTGAAGTGGGCAGGTGAAATTAGTTGAAGATGAGCCAGGACCTGGTTGTCCTGCATCTGTTACCACCGGGGAAATCATTGATCATGTCCATCACATGCAGATGGATGACTAGCAGTTGACTAAATTAAACAGCTAATGTTATATCATATGAGAAATTTCAGAATATTCTACACAAGAAACTTTGCAGGACCAAAAGTATCTGTTCGGTGGGTTCCATTTCTTCTGACATTAGATCAAAAATGCACCAGACTGCTTAAATCACGGAATAATCTGATATAGTTTGAAACAGGTCCATCTAATTTCCTTCAACGATTTTAAAATCAGGATAATTGCTGGGTTCATGCCGTTGAGCCAGAAACTAAAAAGCAACCCATACAGTGGAATCACTCCGCTCAACTTCTCCAAAGAAATCTGAGGACGTTTCAACCGCAGGGAAGGTGATGGCATTAGTTTTTGCAGATGTAAAGGGCATTGTATTTATTGCCTCTTTTCAAAGAAGACATGCTATCAATGGAATGTAGTATGCCAAATTGCGGAGGCAGTTAAAAAAGGCTATGAAGACAAAACTCTCTGAAAAACTGATGAAAAAGGACGTGTTTAATCCAACGCACAAATACTGTGTTTCAATGGCTGCTGTGCTAGAGTGTGGCTTCGAACTAGTTAATAATCTTCTCTGTTATTTTGATTTAGCACTATGGGGCTATCATCTGTTTCCCATCATAAAAAAAAACACACGACATATCTTCTGACAATGATGTTTTTGACCAAGTTCAGACTCTCTTCATCAAACAGAATACAAGCAATGCAACCCCGATAAACAATGTCTGGAGAAAAATAAGAAGGGGTATGTTGACATATAAACCTCATTTGGTTGCATTCTGTGAGAGTATATTTCTCAGCCTGTGAACATTTCTTGCTAACACTCGTATACCTATATGTATATATATATATATATATATATATATATATATATATTATATATATATATATATATATATATATATATATATATATATATATATATATATATATGTGTGTGTGTGTTTGTGTGTGTATATATATATATATATACACATAAATATATATGCGGAAAGTGCATATTTTTATCTGTATATGTATACATATAATTATGTATGTGTGTGTGTTTGTTTGTGTGTGTGTAGGCAACAGTGTGGGTGTATATCAAATATTTAGAGGATCTCCCAAATATAATGAACTCCCGTTATTTCCGTTTAAATTTCACTATCTACACTAAGACGAAACAGTTAGTAAAGAATGTATAATCAATGTATGAACTTCAAACATACAACGATATACCTCGCAATTTCTACATGATAACATTAGTTCGTAAAACTTTGCATTACTCTGAAAGTGCTGCAGCTGTAACGCTATACAGCATGATGATTTGGGAAAAAATTCATAAACCCGTAAAGTGCATTTTCCTAATGTATGTGTGAGCAGGGTTCCTACTCACGGAAACAACATACACTGAAGTAATAAACAGCTCGACAGTTACATAGTACATTAATCAACAGTTTTTCGCCAATGACGCAAATAAATGTCCTTAATTTTCTGTTCACCTGTCGCCATCTTTTAAACACCTGGATCAGCAAGTAATATGCCGCATATGATACACTCTAATCTCTGCTTTTGACTGTTTGTATTTCACACATAAGGATATACCCTTAGACTTTTCACATCAGAACATTAGAAATGTATGATTTTTGTTCCTTTTCAAAACTTTAACACTAATTATTGGAGGATGAAACTGAATGTCAATAGCATTGTCACAATAAATTGGTCTCTAAGATAATATGCTTATAGGCATTCTCTTCCAGTTCTGATAAATGATTATTACTGAAATACTTCTGTGAAAGTTTTAAATTGATATATCATTATGAACCAGTTCTACATCAGACACAATGCGATATATATGAAACAATTTGAATTAATCTTGATTCATAATCGATTATTTTTAATCTATGTAATTAATGATCGCACCACAAGCAGATGCATAGATTAATCTTAAATAAATAATTTGAAGGAGAATAAATTATTGAAGCAAGAGTTTTAAAATAAAGAAATAAAGTCTGTGTTTTAAAAAAATGTCATCTCTAACAACACATTCATTGTTAGACTAGATAAAAATTTATATATTAGAATGATATAAATGTGAGATTGTTAATGGAGAGATCTTCTAACTGAACTATTTATGACGAAAAAATCATAAGTAAATGCATATATTCCAGAAAAAAAAAAGATATGGAATATAAAAATAAACTGTTGTTATTTTATATTATTTCCATAAATTTTACTTACAATGTTGTAGTACGAAAAATGTTATGAATAAAAAAAGTTATGGTGTCGATCATAATGCTTCCATTTGTGTTGAAAAAATTAACATGCGTTCAGATCAAGAAAGGTTGATATCGGCAGTAAATAGAAAAATTCATTTATGTTTTAATATTTATGCTTTTGTAAGGCGGCGAGCTGGTAGAAACGTTAGCACGCCGGGCGAAATGCTCAGCAGTATTTCGTCTGCCGCTACCTTCTGAGTTGAATTTCTGCCGAGGTAGACTTTGCCTTTCATCTTTTCGGGGTCGATAAATTAAGTACCAGTTACGCCCTGGGGTCGATATAATCAACTTAATCCGTCTGTCTGTCCTTGTTTGTCTTCTCTGTGTTTAGCCCCTTGTGGGTAGTAAAGAAGTAGGTATTTCGTCAGCCATTACGTTCTGAGTTTAAATTCCCCCGAGATCGACTTTGCCTTTCATCCTTGATGGATTGATAAATTTAAGTAACAGTTGCGCACTGGAGTCGATCTAATTGACTGTCCCCATCCCCCAAATTTCGGGATCGGGCCTTTTGCCTAGAATAGAAAAGAATATTCATGCTTTTGTGTATATACATATATATATATATATATATATATGTACATATGCATGTATATATATATATATATATATATATTATATATATATATATATATATATATATATATATAGGCGCAGGAGTGGATGTGTGGTAAGTAGCCTGTTTACCAACCACATGGTTCCGGGTTCAGTCCCACTGCGTGGCACTTTGGGCAAGTGTCTTCTACTATAACCTCGGGCCGACCAAAGCCTTGTGAGTTAATTTGGTAGACGGAAACTGAAAGAAGCCCGTCGTATATATGTATATATATATATATATAATATATATATATATATATATATACGTGTGTGTGTTTGTGTGAGTGTGTTTGTCCCCCTAGCATTGCTTGACAACCGATGCTGGTGTGTTTATGTCCCCGTTACTTAGCGGTTCGGCAGAAGAGACCGATAGAATAAGTACTGGGCTTACAAAAAAATAAGTCCCGGGGTCGAGTTGCTCGATTAAAGGCGGTGCTCCAGCAGGGCCGCATTCAAATGACTGAAACAAGTAAAATAGTAAAAGAGTATATATATGTGTGTGTGTGTTGATACACTCATACATACATATGTGTGTGTGTGTGTGTATGTGTATAGATGTGCGTGTGTGAAAGTATGCATGCAATGGTTACTTGCACTTAGAGAATTTATTAGTTACTATTTAGCAGCTGTGCAACGAATATTTTCACACCTAATGAAATAAACTCATATTTCCATATTGATTTACAATTTTCTTAGCATTTATGTTCCACGATTCACAAGGTATATATATATATATATATACAGACATGCAGGAAGTAAATGGACAACTTTAATTTTCAAAATCCTTTATTTGATATTAATTGGTTGAAGGAGACGTTTACTTCTAGCTGCTCGTCTATAATACAAAAGCTTATGTAGATATGTAACACACGTTCTTGGACTAACTTCTAGCTGATTTGCAACGTCACAAGCCTCTGAAGGGGATTCGTTTCCACAATATTCTTCAAACATCGAAGCTTCCTTTCCGAGGGCTCATGTCGGCCGCGTCGGTTATCTGTTGCTTTCTTTCCTGGGCTTTTGAATTACACTATTATTCTATTAACGATATCAAGAGGAATTTGAAGATTTTCGGCAATTTTTCACTCGCTATGACCAACTTAAGATTGCACAACAATACGACCTCTTTGAAAATTTGACTGTTCTGCTGAATTTTTTGTGCGTGGCATGGTTACTATTTGCAAATGTTTAATATAATGGCACCTAGAATTAAAATAATGATTACATTGTAAATTTTATACCGCTAAAACCATATTGAGGCCCTTAGGTCAGAAAACTTGAAAATTAAAGTTGTCTATTTACTTCATACATGTCTGTATATATATATATATATAATATATATATATATATATAATATATATATATATATAGGGAAAGCTTACGAAAATAGACAAAAGACGAAGAAAGGTGGAGTACAAACAAACAAATGTATTAGTATAGCGCTCAGGAATATAAAAAGTATTTTACGTTTCGAGCCTACGCTCTTCGACAGAATGATACACAGAAAAAAATCAAGGAGCGAAAATAATGCGTGTAGGAGCTAACGATCTATCATGGCGTCCTGACTTCGGACGGTGGTCAGACGTGAGAGGGACAGTAGGGGAGATAACAGGGTCAACAGCCCCAACACATGTGTGTTTAAGAGAGTATGTAAGTGCGTGTGTGTGTAAGAGAGTATGTAAGTGCGTGTGAAAGAGAACTGGTGGTCTGGACGTGTATATGTATCTATGTGTGGGTGTGGAGATGTGGGGATGGGTGTAGGAGTGGTCTGTTGTGATGTGATATGTGTATGTGTAGGTGTAAAGAGGTGGGGATGGGTGTGTGGGTGGTGTGCTGTGGGTGTGTGGGTGGTGTATTGTGATGTGATGTGTAATTTTGTATGGCATAGTGTAGTGTTGTGGGGAGGTGGGGAGGCGAGAGTGGGGAAAGCACAGGTGGGGTAGAGTGGGGGTAGGTAGAGGGTGGGCTTAGAGTTGATGTATGTGGGGGAGGGGTATGGGATAGGGGTGAGGTATGTTGGGGAGAAGCGTGGGATAGGGGTAAGGTGTGGGGGTAGAGTGGGGGACGGGGAGTGGGAAGGATAGGGAAGGTGGAGAGAAGAGAAAAGCGGGGATGGGTGGGGGAGAGAGGAGTGGAGGGGAGCAGGAGGAATGGAGAGAGGAGGAGGAGGTGAGAGAGGAGAGGAGGAGGAGGAGGCGGATGAGGGAGGAGGGGGAGAGAGGAGAGGAGGAGGGAGAGGGGGAGTGTGGAGAAGGAGGGAGGGGGAGAGGGGAAATAAGGGGAGTGAGGGAACAGAGAGAAAGAGGGAAGGGAGAAGAGAGTAGGGGAGAGAGGGGAAGAGGGAAGAAGAGGGAGAAGAGGGAAGAAGGGGGAAGAAGGGAAAGAAGGGAAGAAGAGGGAAGAAGGGTAAGAGGGAGAATATATATATATGTATGTATATATATATGTGTGCGTCTGTGAGTGTGTGTGTGTGTATATATATATATATATATGTATATATATATATACAAATATTTGCATGTGTATATATACATATATATATATACATATGTATGCATGTATATATGTACAATTGTGCCCCTAGATGCTAAATTTGTGTGTTTGCGTGAAATAAGAGGGAAAATAAAGACGTAACAGCGCCTGATTATCGTAGACTATATTTCTTGCTAAGATGCATTTCTGCAAACGTCGACTTTCACAATAGACTCACTGCATCCAATATTCTCAAAATTTCCTAATATTTACTGCCTTGTGTATACACACGTTTTGGCTTTGTTTTCTGTGTTCTATTATATTTTCTGTACTCTGAATAAAAAAACAAAGTCATTTTTTGATATATATTTATTTTCCCTTCAGCAGTTATCTTGTATAAAATGCAGATAATCTTTTACAGCTTAGAAGAAAATTCCATCTAACATTTAGAATACTGAGAATATTAGCCTTCATGCTGTTGGAAATGTTCGTAATACGCAGCACTTAACCGCTTATATTTTGGATCCACTAATACCAAAATGTTTTTGAACCATCAAATGTAAGCATCACTATGATAGTATGTTTAAAATACTTGTTCATCTTACAGTGGACTCATCCATCAATCCTGTACATATTACAATATACATTGAGCTGCAATTATTCGTTAAACTAAAAGTGACATTCCCAAAAGAATTTTCTTTAATGGCTATTAATTTTCGGACGACCCAGCAAGATGTGCATGCGAACGGGAGCATTCAGAGATAAATGCCATAAGCACTTCAAGACACACACACGAACACACACACACACACACACAGACACACACACACACACATACACACACACACACACACGCATACATACACATACATACACACGCATACAAAGATACACACATATATATAGACGAATATAGATTGATAGATTTACCTATTTATATATATATATATATATATATACGTGTGTGTGTGTATGTGTATGTACATACATAAACACATACACAAACACACACAAGCATGCACACACACACATACATATAAACATTTCTGCTGCAGTCAAAGTAGGCTAAACGTTTGAACTTTAATCTGACTTCTAAATAATTTAGATATTTTGAAATTAAATTTGTGAATGTGTTGATGTGTTGCAATATTGGTTTGAATAAATGGCAATTAAAGAGTAATTTAAATAACGTATGGTAAAATAAATTTCCCCTAATCGTTGAGACAGACAATATAATCAAATCGTTTCCTAATTAGTCAGCAAGTAGAGCTGTTGTTTTTTCATTTCCTTTGCTCTATTAATTACTTTTTATTTTTATCGGAGTAATAAACCACAAATGAGAATACGTTCACATGTTGTTCCCGACAATCTAGAGCATACACATTTTGTTTGTAATTTAAAAAAAAAATTCTGCTCTCCAATTAACGTTGCCGTTTAAGAATTATATAACACATACATTACTAAAAGGTTATAATTAATTCATTCTATTACATTTCTGCTTCCCCTTCTCCAAATGATCGTCCTTATCATTATCTTGAGAAAACATCAATATTTTCTACATCCTCATTTCATTATACCTCTGATCATCACTCATAAAGAATATTATCATATGCTATTTGTCTATGAATATTCTAGAGCACTTTTAGCCAAAATGCGTCGATATATCATGATGAAATGTATTTAATTTCCGATTCTTGTATCCTGGCGGATTTGAAAAAAAAATTCCAGAATTACTAAGTATTTACTGAGTGCCAAATAGTCATTAAACTTTAATAAGTTCTTATTGACATCTAAAATTATTTTGTATTTCGTAACGATTAATGACTAAGATTTAAGGCATTTTACTTTAGGATAATCGTAGTTTTATAGCGGTGTACCAGTCAACGCTTCAGTAAATGCCAACAAGTATGTTGAAACGTGTGAGACATTATCATTTTCAATATGCATCAAAATGTGGGTCTCCTTATTTGTGTTTCTCTAGAAGCGATTCTTTAAAAAGATTGGGTATTTCTTGTCCTCTTTTTGAGATATGCCCTTAAGTGGTGCAATATCCACTGTTTTCCATCCTGAATGAGCCATGATATTCACACAAGAAATTATACGAATACCAATGAAACTTTTATTGTTACTACTGTTATATAAATACCTATTTTACAAGCTTCTTTTATATCAAACTTATATGCCCTGAACAATAAAAACATGTATTACAAAAGTTAGATTACCGGTAGGGAATGTTTCGTTAATTAATTATACGCAACACAAAAGAAACAATAATTTGCATTTGTGGAACAGCCCGGTTTTGCAACTATCACACCGTAACACATGTGACGCATTGTATATAAATAAAGATATCTAAGATCTGAGTCCTATATTTAAGGCCGACATTTTCAATAAATCTTTAGCTCTTCTGTTTCTCTTCCTGTTTTATATATTTTTTTATTTCCTTACCATATATTGGATGACACGACATATTCATGATTCATTTTTAAAAAGATAAATCTTGAAATTCAGGAATCTGATCAATAAATAAGCCACAAGTTGATACATTGACTAAACATTGATCATTTGACTTTGAAGACACAACTGTTTACCATCAGTTTTTGATCTAGTTATATTTGTCTCATTTTTAGCATTCATTGCAGAAATATATATTTCTTTTCAGTTAAGAGGATTGCGGAAGCTTATTTTTTTCATCTTCGCCTGATGCTTAAGCTGTTATTGTTTATTTTTAACTCGTCTTTCTTATAGGTTATTTTTACAAACCACTTTTCTTTTTCATGTTCAGGTATCGATTTCGTTCTTGAACATTATAAATCGTTTCGTAAATTATGATATTCTTATAGATCCAAACAAACTTCAGATAAAGAAATATTTCGAATACGAAAATTTATTGTATTCATATATATTCTCTTACTTAGCTGTTACGTTGTTGCCTTGCTATTTTGATGTTTAAAACGCTACGGAATGTCAATATATGAATATTGTCTTAGTCATCCCTTGAATTTTGAAACAATTATTCTGGGTGTATATGTATGATTGCAACTATATATACATGCAAATGCATATATAAAGATATGTATGTGTGTTTTGTAGGTGTAGGTGTCAGCAGCCATCGGAATAACACCACTCGTACAATAATATGTATCAGTGGCGTAATACTCGACACATAATGCCCAAGGTGAATGTATTTGCTTTCAAATGTGAAAATTTATTATTGATACAAGTTTTGTGGTCATTGCAATAGTACAGCAAATTTGTCATAGGTGCATTTTAACTCAGATTTCAAGGGTAACAAAAATATTAATAACTGTTTCTCTACACATTCTAACATTAAAAGCCTTCCCTAAATAATAATAATAAAAACAACAACAATAATAATGATATTAATTGTAACAAGAACAAAAACAATAACCGCATAATAATTGTTCAGGACCAATTATACGAAGTAGAGAATTTACAACATTACCGATAGTGGCAAATGCAGAATGTGTGGGCAGAGAAGTGATACGCCATGTCACATCTTTAGCAAATGTCCGAAATTGGTGCAACGCGAATTCAAAAGATGCCATGACAATGTGGGAAGAATGATCTATTGGGAGTTTTGTGGAAATCACGACCTAAGCAAAAGATGTGGTATGAACAAACACTAGAAAAAGTCACCGAAAACGAGTACTTCAAAATCCTGTTGGGTGTAATGATCCAGTGCGATCACTTGACTAGACACCGGAAACCAGACCTTGTTATGTTGGATAAAAAATAAAAATCATGTACAATTATCGACATAGCATGCACCTGTGACAATAGGATCAATGTGAAAGAAGAAGAAAGAATTAACAACTTTGAGAATTTAAAGCGGGAAATACGAAGGTTGTGTCAATGAAGAGAGTACACGTGACACCAATAATAATTGGTGCACTTGGAGGTATCATCACTCAACTACCAACGTGTCTGAAAAAGTTCGGTAGAAGTGTGAACATAGCACAGTTACAAAATATGCATTGCTTGGAACTGCAAGATTTCTTCGCAGTGTTCTTGGAGCATTTCTCTAAAAGAAACGGAGAAGGTTCCAAAATACAAAGATCTGGAAGTAAATTTAACTGCAATGTGCAGCCTAAAAACAGAAAACTTCCCATTATAGTTGGCGCATTAAGTATGATAAAAAGACATTCAGACAAATACATAATAAAAAAACCAGGACTTACAAGTATATATAACAAAGAAAACAACACCACTTGGCATCGCGCACATCCTATTGAAAACACTTTCAATACAGGGAAAATAAGTGCACCACAACAAAACACAGTACATACCCAAGTCACACAGTGTTGCCCTCGGTAGCGTAGCGAAGGCACGCCCTAAAAATAAGACTACTGAATAATAATAATAATATAATAATAATAATAATAATAATAATAATAATAATAATAATAATAATAAGAAGAAGAAGAAGAAGAAGAAGAAGAAGAAGAAGAAGAAGGAGAAGAAGAAGCAGAAGAAGAAGCAGAAGAAGAAGAAAAAGAAGAAGAAGAAGAAGAAGAAGAACAACAACAACAGCAACAACAACAGCAACAGCTACAATAAATTCTTCCTCTCCTTCTCTCGGTGACATCTTCCCTACTTCTCTGTTAACATGTTTGACTTCAATTCACAATGATGAAGAGAGCAGTATATCTGTTGTGTG
This sequence comes from Octopus sinensis, assembly GCF_006345805.1. NCBI lineage: Eukaryota > Metazoa > Mollusca > Cephalopoda > Octopoda > Octopodidae > Octopus > Octopus sinensis. Next base: position 28,676,824 of record NC_043008.1, on the reverse strand, counting down.
CAGATTTTACATAAAGAGCTGATTTGAAATCTGTACACTAACGTAAAGTGTGCTATCCTTTCATTGTACATGTATTTTCTATTTGAAGATCGGTCTATATTAATTCTCGGATGGTCATCTTCCAATATGACTGTCTCTTTGTCTTTCTCAATCTTTTGCTCTACAGAGTCACAAAGGTAGTTTCAGCGTTCTTTTGTTACATCAAATAGCAACAGATAATCGTACTACTGTTATCGCAACTGAAGCAGCCACACAATACACATCGCTTACTAATATTTTGGCATACATTTTCAGTGGCGTTCAGGCCAAACAAACAAGGATGTGCTGGCTATTTTTATATTCCTCTTTTTTCTTGAGTTCCCTCTTCTACTTCACTATATCTCTCCCGTACATCACCAACAATACCTGAAGCAGTACCAGCCAGTGGCTCTCTTGTCTCCTGGACTTAAATGATTGGAAGTGATATCATGTACATGCTTCGTCTTGCAATAGAAGATGGGCTTCAAAACATAGTCTGCTTAATACCGCAGATTTACTTGTCAGTACTTGACCTAAATCCGTTCAGCATGTCCCTTTGTGTCTGACCAATATGTGCACCTCTGATCGTGAGCAGGCGTAGTGGGGAGCATCACAGCCATGTGCGCAGAGGTATTCTTTGGTGTTTGAATATTTCACCTCTGGAAAACAGGTGTTTCGTTCATCATGCTTAAATAAGCCTTATTCAGAAACCTTTTTAAGCCGGTTGGGTTACCCGACCTGAAAAATATTCTAACTGGGCCCCACCTGCCAGATTATGTGCAGTTTATCTTGATATGAGATCACCATATCATGCACATATGTTTGGGTTACGTCTGTCTGGTGTATCCTTATCAAAGGGATAGTCATGATCTCTATATTGGATTTCACAAATTTATACTCCAGTATCATTTTGATAGGTATCTTGTTAACAATGTTAATACATCAGTGGTTTTGGTGTGGTGTTTGACCATTGTCATCTTTCGCAATTGTTCGTTTCTACTAGTTTTCCGTTTCTTCGTGTTGCTGACCCTTTGCCATTTAGGCTACAAACTGCCTCCTGCAGTATGGAGCATGTCTGAGTGGTTCTTCTCAGAGCTCCTGATACTGTTATTGCTGTTGATATTGGTAGCGGATTTGCTGCTATGAATGCTTCAGTAATTGATGTCGCTTTTGTTTTCAAGGTTTTAAGTCATGGTGCTGCCTCTGTCGGATCTGTTGCTGTTGTCTTGCAGTTGTTGTAGTAGTGTCGGTTTCATTTACTTTGTGCAAAGGGCTTTGAGGTGAACTGTGTCCTCGCTCAGAATATATCACATCCTTCTGCCCTCAACAGCCACGTGAAGCTTTGTGCATGTGGAAGGGGTATGAAGTCTGGAATAGCCTCGGTGATTTGCTGGCCCGTCTGTATTAACTACTGCATACTCTGTCCTTACCAGTTTTGCTTCTGTATTCTCTGTATTGCAGAATATTGTTTACTTTTCGTCTATGTGAAAGAGCACCACTCACCAACCTGCAAATGTTGATTTCTGGTGCTATATTCTATTTTGAACACCTCCGGCCAAAGTAAATGTGGATGAAAATGAGTGTGGGCCTCATTTGGTGGACATGGTGGTGTTCCCTTGGGTTATTGATTTCTGTTGTTGGTCTTGTGGCGCTGATAAAAGCATCAGGAAATTATTTTATGCATTTCATTGCTATCATTACTTCTGCTGCTCAATTCTTGTCCCCTTTTCTCACTTATAAGGAAAGCCCAATGTAGTCCCTAAGGGCTACGAATGGATAAATATTTATGAGCTCCCTAAGGTTCTGGTCAGTGTACTTATGTAATGATTGCAAAGGTTCAATATATAACTGACTATCACTGTAGATAATTTACGGGAACGTGGAGCAATACGAGTGGATAGTTGAACAACAAGAAGAAGACTATGAACAACAACATCAATTAATGCTTTCTATTATAGGCACAAGCCTGAAATTTTGGGGAAGGGGATAGTCGATTACATCGACTGCAATACACAACTGGTACTTATTTTATCGACCCCGAAAGGATGAAGAGTGAAGTTGACCTCGTCGGTATTTGAACTCAGAAGACAGAATAATGCTAAGCATTTCGTCCAACGTGTTAACGCTTCTGCCAGCTGCTGCCTCAACAATAATAATTATCATAATAATGATATATGCCTGCAATACACGGGGAAATGCGAAATCCTATCTTGTAGTAGATAGTGAAGCATAAAATGTTATTGTTGGTAATAGTTATAATGTAAATTCTTTCATAATACTTCAAAGAAATGTAATTCCTGATTGTTTAAATGCACTGCTTCAGTTTAATAAATTAGGATAATATATTTTCGTAGTAGGAGATTTGAGCCATATACGATATCGCTTTTTGAAAGTAAGTATTTTTCTGTCTGGCGTGATAACTGAAATACCTTTTTTGAATTCTTGCTTAGAATAAATTATTACTTTAAAAAGTATAACATATAAAAACTATTTCGAAAATAAAATACCTGGACTATGTTATATGCATTGATATGATACTATGAATCTTGTAAAGCAAAATTATATGAAGAAATTTAAATTTTGTTAATCATGCTATTGATTTATAACACTTTAGTGCATTAGAGCTTATCTAACTCGGGCATACGTACCTCAAGTGAAGACACACTTACAATAAAACTAATTCAATTAGAAAGCCAGTTTTGCTCAATATTTCGGTGAACAAATCGACGATGACATTTGATGTGAAATAAGATGAGTAAAATCAGGAAATATATCCAGCATATTCGTGGTAATCGAAATACACAATTGATTTTAAGATAAAAATGCAAGTAATAATAATTGGAGATTAATGTATATCCGCCCATTCTCGATATTTTATTGCAATAGTGTGTACCGAATTATAAAATTGTAAAGGACGACGAGCTAAGGCTATACAATCAGGACATTACGAGCAAAATCTAATAAATGAGGAACACACAGAAAATAAGTTATATTATATCCTATGCACGAAATAGATAAATAAGAGCACGTCTACGTCAAACAGCATTTCAGATTTTAGTACAATCAAACAAAGTGCCCCTCTCCATCTCTCTTTCTCTCTCTCTCTCTCTCTCTCTCTCTCTCTCTCTCTCTCGCTTATTCACTCACTTCATCCACTATCATCTAGAAAAAGATCACCACCAATGAACCAAAATTTTCTTTTGTACTGTTTGTGTTATAATACAGTTCTATATTTAAGAGATGAGGAATTATGTACCTTATTTACATTTGACGGATATTTGTCCTCATCTCGTTTGTTGTTAACACAACTTTTCGGCTGATATAGCCTCCAGCCTTCATCGGGTGTCTTGGGGAATTTTCAAACCTGGGTTGTCATTCTTAAGGTATTTTCCGATGCTGTTGATGAGGACAAATATCCGTCGAATGTAAATAATGTAAATAATGTTTGTGTTATATCATTTTGCGTTAGACGCACGTCCTGGTGTTAGTAAAGTGAATCATTGATACAAATAACCGCAACACAGAAATTCATTTCTTGCTTCACGGTATTCAACAAATAACAACAAGAAAGAAACGTTTCAAAGGAAGTTTGTGATGAAAATAAAATAAAAACTGCAACTGCAAATAAAAATGTTTTTCACAAAGACATGTGTTGGTGCATCCCAAAACTCAAATAACTCCTAGCAGATGTTATTTTTAAATTACAGTTAACATATGCGTCACACGACAGATGATAACAATAACTGCTACAAACATTATCCAAGTGACAAAAAAAGAGAAGAATTACATTATTTCGAACTGTTTTTAAGTATTAGTAGGGGTACGGAACGCATTTGCCGCATGATCGTACAACTTATACTCGACATCATATATTAGGTAGAGAAATATATTTAAAATGTCCCCTTCAAAAGTAATTATAATCAATAGTGTGATTATAAAATAGTCTGACCAGAATTATAAACACTATCTTTATATTTAAATTAAAATAAATCATGAAAAGAACAAATAGCGAAACACATGGCAATGGGCATCCACAAGAAGATTGAGATAAATTTATACATACATAAATAAATGATCTTGGTTGACATGCAACGTAAATAATAACGTTGAGCTTATCATTAAACATTTCCTCTTTAACGATACATTTGCAGCACGGATTTAACTGCCACTTTGTATTCTTTTCACTTGATAATACATGTGTGTGTGTGTTTTGCACGATGTTGAAGGAGCTGGTAACATTGTTTTTAGTTTTTGTTTTTACAAGATGTGAAATTGGCAAAGAAAGCATACAATTCTGCTTGAATTTACATTTTCCTGTTTGTACAGAATGAAGATATTGTTCTCTGCGTAAATGAATAATTTATTACCGATGTGACAGGTTACTTTCTTGGACAACACGTACTGGTCATGTCGTCTAATTTTCTTTATTTTTTTATGAGATCCGTTTATGTAGTTACTATCGTATTTTCAATTGAAGTAAAATAGTTTATACAGCATTTTACATAAAGGGTGTGCCCACTTGAAAATGTAAATATAAGCAATATTTTAAACTTAAAACACAATGCAAGAAAACATTTTAATCCTGGTATGTTGTGTCTTGTTGGCGTCTACACGTTTAACTAAGTATTAATATAACATAGGAACCATTGTGAGGACATATTGTAACAGACAAGTGAAATAGTTTCCCAAAGTATATATAAATCAATTCTAGCTGAATTTATAAATTCAGTTGAGAAATGATTTGGTTTTTGTACAATTTTGTTGTCATGATTAATTCTGAAATATTCCTTGTGGATATCCTCTTACCAAATAAATGTTACCAACAAGTAAGACGTTGCAAAATACTTGCTAGAAATAAAACAGTTTCTCTCGGATGATTTATCTTGTACTTTACAACTACTACTTTGTTTAATATCTTCTAATGTTAGCTTTCTTTTTTGTCGTTTCCTTACTATTGTATTTGGTTTCCCAATAATCTCTTTTTCATAGCTGATTTATGATTCAATTGGCTACAAATGTATTCCAAAATGCATTTATCTTCGGACTTACATTAAGAATGCGTACACTGATTTTATTATTTATAGTTATAGTTCTGTTTGTTTTCGTTCAACAAAAGAAAGACACATTAAATATATGAAATCTTACTCACCTTAATATATAAATAATTTATTATTATACATAAACAGAATATTTGTCCACTTTAAGAATTTCAATATGCTATTATTATCCTGTTCTCGCTGAAGAGCATCAATCACTAAAACAGTTATACTCTGAGACACATAGATACACACTCAGTAGGATATTTTAAAATTAATGCCATTCATTGAATATTTGCTGTTTAAAACGACACGTGCTTCCTATTTTGAATTGATATAAATAAAAATAGAAGATACTAGAATTTTACATATTTACAAATAAGTTTCAGCATTTAATTCTAAATGATGCATAAATCAAAATACAATATAATTTCAGCTATTTGTAGAATCTAGCAACGACTAATATATAACTATAAATTTAAAACAATTCCATACATCCCTTTAGGCAAAAAGTAGTATTTTAGCTTGATTTAAAGGTAGTAAACGGCAGGCGGTTTAATATATAACTGACCTTTTTTACTCAAAACATCTTGCCTGATAATTTATTTCTCTTAAATACAATAATGTAAAAGTGAATTAAACAAATTTGCCTCAGGTTTTGAATAGTAGGCTTATACTGAGGTAGATAGAAACCAAATTCATTACGAAAAATATTGTGTGATATTCATTTATAATAGGTTTCAAAAAGCGCTTCTCCATTTATTAATATTTTTCGTATACTAATCTGATCCTATTTGACACAATCAGTTACCTATGTAAGCCAAATTTTCAAATTGTATAGCCTTCATATATTTAATATGATAATCTATACTTAAACATATTAAGTGATACATGAAACAATGTTTGCACATTCTTATACACCGCTATGCTAAAGCAAAAATGATATATGTATACGCACACACATATATGCACTCACACAACACACACACATACACATACATGTATACATGTGTATATATATATATATATATATATATATATATATATATATATATATATATATATGTGTGTGTATGTGTGTGTGTGTGTATGTGTGTGTGTGTGTGTACACTAGAGAGATCATGTGTGCAAAGCATTGAAATAGCTGAAATTGAGAAAGTATTAATATTTATATATGCGGCAGCGTTTTCTTATTGCCATCCAATTGTAAACAAAAATTGTTTCGGAGTAAGAAACTTTCCAACGTTACTTATTCTGCTTAAATTAAGGCAGATTTCTCTTAACTATATATGCAGTACAGAAGTGATTTACTACCCCAAATCAATAGAGAAATATAAGTGGAGTAAAGCAAAGTGGAAGATGTACGGTATATTTATACAAACGCTGTTCATCATTCTAATATTTATCCGTGTTCTTTCCTTTTTCTTTTTTTTTCCATGATGTTCTAGTCTCTGCTAGTAAAGTAGCTCAAATAGTTCATATAACTTAATGAAACAGAAAAATAGAAAAAAGACGGTCTGTATTTCTGTTGAATTTTCAAAATAGTAATTGGTCATGTTGGAAACTATTTAATATTTCCTGATACCAGATTTATAAATTGTCTACAAATATTATATACTGCATAGATTAAAGTTATATTTATGGTATCTGGAGAAAATACGTTTATTTGCTGGCTATCAGTCGTGTAAAAGAGGTAATGCTCTGTAATATGTCAGCTGGCAGAGGATATGGTCACACAATACCATAACAATATTTGGCAGTAGATTGAACTGTAATTTTGATATGTAAAAATAGGAAAATGGGAATAAATGTGAGAAAAATATTTTACTAATCCGTTTCCAAACCTTGCGTCCTGACCCTGAGGCCACAAAATATTTAGCTTCGCCCCATAGGCGCAAATATAATAACTTATATGTTTGGTATTATCATATATGCTCACATTTAACACAGGAGTCTAAAGTAAGCAATTTTAACTAATTTCCACATTTGATTAAAATAAACTATTCTAATGGCATACTGTTCATGAACTGCGATCAAATTCTAGCTTTAGATTCAGTCCTTTATATATATATATATATATATATATATATATATATATATATATTATATATATATATATATATATAAGTGTGTGTGCGTGTGTGTCTACTTGAGAATGTACGATATTTTGAAAGACTGAAAATTATTGCCTTGATTGCACCATTGTGCAAGTAATTTGCTAAAGAAGCCGGGCAGATACTAATTTTTATCTTGAAGTACGAGCGGAAATCTGGAGTATGAACGAGTTTCTTACGAGCAACCGATAGCCGGCGGAGAGCTCGCAAACGATCTCCCAACAAGTGCAGTCTCCACTCCCTCAATTAACGTGTTTATCTCACTGTGGCAGTTCCCCTATTGTGTTTTCCCAATGAATTTATTTAGTTTTGTGCATTTTTGTTATTATTTTATAATAATTAATTGTGTTAGCCATGTCTCCTAAGGAGGTTATTGCAAAGGATAGTGCTGAGAAGAGGGAAATGCTGATCACGATGGAATTGAAGAAGGAAATCATTTATAAACATGAGAGAGGAGTTTGTGTAGTGCCCCTAGCACGTCAATACGACTGAAGCACGTCGACGATCTACAACATCCTGAAGAAAGACGAGGAGAGTAAGGCCGTTACAACAGGAAAGGGTGTCTCCAGGCTCTCTAAGCAACGCAGATCTGTCCACTAAAGGACGAAAAAATTGCTTCTTCTGTGGATCAACGAGAAGCAACTCGCACGGATACGATTATGGAGACCCTCATCTGCTAGAAAACATCTCCAGATGCAGAAACCTTGGAGATAGACGGAGGAAATATCAGCAGTAGCATTGAAAACCAGGTGCTGATGGGTTGACAATTTCAAGAAGAGGACAGGTGTTCATAGTATCGTCAGGTATGGAGAAGAGTTCTCACACCAAGGCAGATGAAGTGTTCGTGTCTGAATTCCTTCACCTCATCGAAACCGAGGGGTATTCAGCTATGATGAACCTGACTTCTTTTGGACAAAATTCGCAAAAGAATCTACATAACAGCAGAGGAGAAGAAAATGCCAGGTCACAAGCCTAAGAAAATAGGCTAACTCACACCCTTTGCACCAATGCTAGTGGAAACTTGAAGATTAAACCGCTCTTTCTGTACCAGTCTGATAACCCATGAATCGTTGAAGTCGTACATAATCGTGAAGGAGAAGCTGCAGGTCATATGGAGAGCAAGCACTAAAACCTGGGTCATCGGGCAATTCTTCTCCGCGTAGGTCAAACTTGTCTTCGGACCAGCAGTTTAAAGTACCTTCTGGGGAACAATCTTCCTCTCAAGACACACCTCATTCTCGACAATGCTCCTGCTCAACCTCCTAAACTCGAAGAAAATATCCTGGACGAATTTAAATTTACATAAGTTCTGTATCTTTCAGGCAATACCACCCCAAACCTTGCAACCCAAAGACCAACTGCTGATTTCTGATTTTAAGTAATTGTACCACAAACACCTGTTTCGTCGGTACTTTGAAGTCACCGAAAATCAAATGCCATTCTTCGTGAGTTTTGGAAAGCTCTACAGATCTGTAAACTACCTGAAAATCATTGATCTAGCCTGGCAGGGTGTAACAAGGAGAATGCTGAATTCTGCATGGAGGAAACTGTGGCCTTACTGCTTATCCGAAAGAGTCTTCAAGGGTTTTGAGTCTGGGACGCCTGTAGTCAATATGGAGTTAGTTAGCACGTCCATGGTCCTCGAGCTTAATGATGAGGTCATTAACGATCTCATCGAGTAACACTCAGGAAAACTGACGACAGATTAACTCCTGCAGCTTTAGGTGCATCATCATTTGGATGCGTTGCAAGAAATTAGTTCTCCAGATAAGGACAGTGTAGTGGCGGATGCTATCTTATCGAGTGACATAAAGGCAACTTTTGCGAAGTGGCACTATGTTTCTGAATTTGTACACAAATATCATCCTGAAAAATTAGCTAGTGGTCGTGCAGCTGCTTTTTCCGTAACTTTTTGAAAGACAGGAAAAAGCAGACTTGTCTTGATATGTTTCTAATGAAGCGACCTGTAAGTGTAGAAAGTGAAGTAAGTGTATCCAAAAAGTCTATATTAAGCTAAGCGAGTGAGAAAATGCCATAAAATGTTCTTCCTGAAATCTTAAACGAAGGAGATTCTCATTCAAAACAGTAATCTTTATCCTTCTCGCTCTATCGCATTCTTCGCGCACAAATCATCCCATCTTTAAGGTAATATAGTTGTTAAAACCGGTTTAAATATTACTTTTGCATTCTCTTATTTATAATTAATATTTTTATTTTAATTCCACCTTTTCTATTTTTAAAACACGTAAAAATTTATTCTTGAGTGATTTGGGGCGGGGGTGCTGGAGCGGATCAATTATATTTTAGCTAATTACAATGGGGGAAATTGATTTGTAAAACGAGTAAATCGTAAATGGAGCTCTGTCGTTGAACGAATGAAACTCGCACCCCACTCTATCACTGTATATATATATATAATATATATATATATATATATATATATAATATATATATATATATATACAAATAAATGTTACAAACCCCAGTTAGGTATAACAAAATGCTAAGACAGTACTGCTTAGTTACCTATACAAAAGATATTAAACATTACAGTTAATTACTCACTGCAAATAAACTATATAAACCGTGGATTATGTATATTTATTTATAAAAAGATGAGAAAATACGGATGTAATTAATAGATTGTCATTAATTGCTTTTAAAATATTGACAAAAATCCCTTTGTTTAATTAATTAAATTAATTAATTTTCTGAAGGTATGGAATTGAAACACATAGTGGCAGCAGCAAGGTTCTGCTGGTAGCTCAAAGATAAAGCAACTACAACAGAATCAACAACATTGAAAGTAACAAATACAACAATAACTAAAATCTCTCAATGCTAACAATGTTTCTTTGCAACTACATAGCAACAGAGAATCCAGCGACAAATATAAAGGCACTACCACCAACAATAACAACAGCAATGACAATAATAATAACAATAATAATAATAATAATAACAACACTTGTCAACAAAATGAAACTTTTTTAATCATCAGAGTTGCTGACTGACTTTTCTGGGTTAATTTTTGACGCTGATTACGAATCTGAAGTACGATTTCCTCTATCATTCACATGTTCATATTAATGATACCTGCTGTTTTAACTTATAGGATACGTAAAGCATGTATATATAAAGTATATTGAATGCAAGATACAATAAGTTCATGGCTTTTTATTGTACAAGATTAATATTATTGTGTACAAATAAGTTAAAATTCACTCAAATGAGTAACAGTTTAAAATATTTGGGATTTGGACATTCTATGGTGTTTTGTCTCAGGTTCATCCCCATATAAAATCCAACAGTAGTAAGCTAACATTCCTGCATTCAAAAATCCTTGATATCTTTGTTCCATTGATACAATATCTTGATTAAAGACTGACCCAAGACACCCTGCAAAAAATGTCCAGATATGAACCAAAGAAATGGACATTTAGTGACATCCGACAGCCTATTGCAGCGAGAGTTGAACTAGCTGTAAAGTTGAATAACTCACCTGACACAATCCAAGCTATGATATGTCGTACAGTGACTTACGGTACAATCGGGTTGAAGCCAAGGAGGGGGAAAGAACCACAGAGGCTCAAATACAAAAATAAAGACAGTAACATGAATCAATGAGATATATAACACGCACAAAAATCACACCAAAAGATTTTGTCACACCCTACATGCGCACATACAAATCATTCAAACAACACAATGCATATACACTTAAAACACAATTGCCACAGGTAATCGGAAATTTTCGCCACCATATTACCAAGAGGACACACGGTGATTTGCCAACGAGATTTCTCTGAGACATGGTTCCCCCGGGATAAAATCTACATGTTTCTGACATCGCATTCTAATCATACCAAGGGCACCGACAATAACAGGAACATTTCTCTCTTTAAGATGCCACCTCTTGTATTTCAATTTGCGCGTCCTTATATTTACTTAATTTGTCAAATTTTTATAAACATATAATTCTTTTTCTTCTTCTTCTTCTTCTTCTTCTTCTTCTTCTTCTTCTTCTTCTTCTTCTTCTTCTTCTTCTTCTTCTTCTTCTTCTTCTTCTTCTTCTTCTTCTTCTATTTCTTCTTCTTCTTCTTCTTCTTCTTCTTCTTCTATTTCTTCTTCTTCTTCTTCTTCTTCTTCTTTTCTTCTTCTTCTTCTTCTTATTATTATTATTATTATTACTACTACTACTACTACTACTACTACTACTATACTACTACTACTACTACTAACGTTATTATTATTATTATTATTTAGCCTGTGAGCAAGCAAGATAGTTATCACGCCGGACAAAATGCTTAGCGGTATTTTGTCTGTCGCTACGTTGAGCGTTCAAATTCCGCCGAGGTCGGCTTTTTATCATTTCCCGGTCGATTAAATAATTACACGTTCAGTAATGGGTTTGTTGATATCGACAGCATCCCTTCCCCCAAGTTTTAAGCCTTATGTATACTGTAGTAAGGATTATTGTTATTACCATTATTATTAGTAGTAGTAAAAATTATTATTATTAATATTTACAGAACTACTATTAAAATTGAATGAGAGCGTAGTGCATATCACCAAAATGACACGGGTGAAATATACAAAGCCCATCATAACTACACATTTGATAAGGGTACACCAGGCACATGCGTTGCAACCATATGTGCACGATGTGGTGATCTCATATCAAGGTAAACAGCGCATTACCTTACGGGTGGGATCAATTAGAATTTTCGTCAGGTCCTGTAGCCATCCCGCTCAAAAGGTCCTTGAATAAGTGATGTTTAAGAAAGTTGAACGAACCACCCATATTTCCAAAGGTGATTATTGAAAGTCCAAAGAATTCTTCTCAAATCATGGGTATTATGCATCCCCACTAACTCTGCTCATGGTGAGAGATGTTAATACGTCAGCCACTAAGGGACATACGACACTGGTTAAGGTCAAACAACTGATAAGGAAATATGTGGTACTGAGCAGAATTTTTGCTGTAGCTCATGCGACCCAATGCCTGGTACAGCATTACGGTATCTAAAGCAAGGTACGTGATAACACTTCCAATACGTTAAGATCAAAAGCGATAAGGACCCGTTCCTGGTACTGCATCAGAGCATTTTGTTGATGTTGTTGTTGTTGTTGTTGTTGTTATTATTATTATTATTATTATTATTATTATTATTATTATTATTATTATTATTATTATTATTATTATTATTATTATTATTATTATTATTATTACTATTATTATCATTATTATTATTATTATTAATTAGTAGTTTTATTTTTTAACGTGCTTTCACCGAGAGCAGCTCTGTTTGACTTTGGTATGTTCTGTAGTTTGTTGTGATGCTTTTATTGTTACGGTATTGAAAGTGTTTTAAGTAGGAAGCGTGCGACGCCTAGTATTGCTATTTTCTGTATGTTACATATATTTATTAATCCTGATGTTTTTGTTACGTATTTGTCTGAATATTTTTTTAATCATATCTAATCCACCTATTATGTTAAGAATTGTTTGTTTTTAGTCTCCACATTCCCGTTACCGCTCTTTCCAGGTCTTTATATTTTGAAAGTCTTTACATTTCTTTTAGAGAAACGTTGTCATCTGTTGTATTGATACATCAATTAGAAAGCATTATTTTCTTGATGATCTGTGACAATTATATCTGGCCTATTGGACTTCTATTTCTCTATGTGTGTGTACTGGCATATCCCATAGTATTGATGCTTCTCATTTTATGTGACCTTTTCTAGCGTGTGCCTATATTATCTTTTTCTGTTGTTATTCCATAGCGTTGGCATAGATTCCAGTGTATGTAGGTCCCAACTCTGTCGTGTCAGTAAATATATTCCTTCGTAGCCAGGAGTGGGTAGCTAGAGAGAGTACGCTTTTGTTGTTTCTTGTCAATCGCCACAAATTATGTAGTTACTTATGATTATTTTAAAATCCAATTTCTGCTTTGAGTCATGAGATTCTTAGCGATTGTTGGGATTTTGCTTTGTGTATTTCTTTTGGATTAGTTTAACACAGTATTTGTCATGAAAGAGATTTTTGCCATCATTCGCTCGTGAGCCTTTTAGTTTGGATTTCATTTCTTTTACAGCTTTTATCGTTTTTTCTTTTTCTTCATAGTTGTTAAATAGGATGATATATTGTTTTCATTTGTCAGCTTCCTTAATTGCTGAAAACAGTTTTTTGTTTTCTTCTTGTTTTGTGGCTATTTGTATTACTTTTCATTGCTTCAGTAGTAGGTATTTTTGTAATCCTATGGTGATTATTTTGTCACAATTATCTAGCTGAACAATGCTCCTACCATCTTCTATACGTTTTATATATAACCATTCTATGTCAGAGTTTGAGTGGAGCATGCTAAATCCTGTCATTGGTTTTCTTGTTTTCTGTCTATTTTGATTAGTTTATTTAGTGTCCAGCTAAGGATATTGTAGCTGTAACTTATATCTAGGACGGCTACAGTGTTAATGTTTGCATTAAACTCTGTTTTCAGTTTTAATCTAACTCGTCTATAATATCCTATTTTATATTTTCTCTTTCATTTGTGTGTATTGTATCATATCTAGTTCATTGAATTCTAAGTATTTGTATGTCTGGCTTTGATCTAATTCTCTTATTTCATTTGCTTTATCTAGTGTGATATTGCTAATCTTAACTAGTTTTCCTCTTTTCAAGGTTGCTTTGGCAAATTTTTCTATGCCAAATTTCATGTTTATTTCTTTGGTAAATCCGTGGACCGTCTGCGGTAATGTTTCCAACTGTGTATCATTTGTAGCATACAGTTTTAGGTCATTCATACGTTAGAGGTGGCTGATTGTTTCGCCGTAACAGCTGTGTCCGCATCCAGTTCTGATTAGCATGTCAGATAAAGCTGTCAGTGCCAAGCAGAAAAGGAGCAGAGAGATCGTGTCTCCCTGGAATATTCTTCTTCCAATGGGGATGGCTTTGGTTTTTATGAGTCCCACTTTTGTATCGAACAGTAGCTTTGTCTGCCATTTGTTCATGGAATAAATATATTTCATGAGTATTGGTGCTACTTTGTTTATGGCTAGTGTTTGTTAGATCCATGTATGGGGAAAAACTACCAAAAACTTTTCCATAATCGATCCAGGCCATATTTAGACACTACTTTCTGCGGCTGTCTTCATTTATGGATTTATTAGTCATTAGTTGATCTTTACAGCCGTGTGAGACTTGCAGCACCCATTCTGCTCTTCTGGAAACAGGTTGTTTTCTCCCAGATGCTTGCACCTTATCTGTGATATTATTGCAGTAAAGGCTTTGTAAATTGTAGGGAGAAAATGTATCGGTCCCTAACTTTGTGGGTTTGCCGTTTCAGTGGATTTGCGAAACAGAATGGTTTTCCCTTCCGTGAGTCATTCAGGCATTATTTCTAGCCCTGCTAGTATGTCACTAAATTTTTAGCCAGTTTTTTATGTGTTCCTGTCAAATATTTAAACCAGAATTTGAGGATCTTATCGTAATGAGGTGCTTTCCATTTGCTTAGTTTTTGCGGTGCCTGGGAGATTTCTTCAGTTGTTATAGGAGTCCAGTATTTTTCAGGTGATGAGTTCGTTGTTCTGATATACATTTTCTGAGGTTGTGACCATAATGCTTTCCAAAATTCTTCCACTTCTGCTGTTAGTGCTGCTTTGATGTCTATTCAGTTACTTTCTGAAGGATTATAACTTTATCCGCTGAGATACATATTTTCATGGTACATTTTATATACTCAGCACCACAAGACCCATATATCCACGATATATAATGACTTTAAATGGTTAAGTCAATCACTAGTCATGATACGGATGCAAGCGAATCACGTAGCCTGAAACACGCAATTACAAATACAACGATACACATAGATACACTCCAAGATGCTAAGATCTATCATGAAATAAATAGTTGTATGTATGTATAACGCCAGTATGTCCGTATTTAAAATTGTATAAAACCGCAGATTTTCATTTTCCATTTAATTATGAATTTATGAATTATTTATTATTTCGGAATACATTTCTACTGAGACTTACACGATATTAAACACTTGGACGAGCCTACAAAAGTCTAAGTACCAATCGGCAAACAAATATGCGCTAGCCGATATTTGTTAGTATGCATCTGTGTATGTGCTTATGTATGCCCTTGCCTCTATTAATACTAATACAATGTTGCCACGATATTTCAGAAGATGCAATTAATTATTAAACGTATAATTGTAATTTTAGTAGGCACTAAGCAAATGAGGCCTCTTCGTCTAATTTCAATAAAAACTAATAATTATACGTCGGACCATACTTTGTATCTCCATTAACATTCGTAAAATTTATTAGCGTCAACTCTCCGATAATTTATAAAATAAAGACCTAAATTTGTTGAGAAAGCTTTAGAGTTGATAAATGAAAACTATAACGGAGTGCAGACATACAATAAATTGTCATTATGGCAAAAATAGAAATAAGAAAGCAACCCTCAAGACACTAGTAGTTATAGAAATGTCGGAAGAATCGAAGTGATTTAGTTACATTTTATTATTTTTGAAAGGACCGGAATAATATTCATAATTCGTGAACGTAACAGACACATACATATGATCCACCGCATTCCAATCCGCTTACAATCATAAATTGATATACAGACAAACATATATACATATTCATATACATATTCAGACACACACATACATGTGTTGTGTATGTGTCTGCGCGTACGCTTGTGTATATATATATATATATCTTTCGTTTTTGTAGTTGGTTTGCAAGATTCTTTATGTGAATTTGTGTGTTGAATCATATTTTATTGTGTCCAGGGAGATATATCTCTTTCAGTGCCTAATCAATTTAACATAATCATCAGTCTGATTTACACTCATTTACTTACTTAATTTTACTAAAATTTCCTTTGTGTCTTGCAACATTTTCAGTAGTCGTTGACTCTATCCGTTCTCGTAACTGCGTTCTTTTTGTTTGTTTTTGTGCATGCGGGGGGGGGGTCAGTGTGCGTGTGGATACACATATGTATGTATGTATGTATGTATGTATGTATGTATGTATGTATGTATAGATGTACTCTGCATGTTTGCGTGTATGCATGTTTGCGTGTATGCATGTATGTGTGTATATACATTTATATATGTATCGGTCTAGGCGCGTTTGTTTAAAACAATTAGTCTAAAAGACAGTTGATCTAAATACAATTTGTTTAAACAATTTGTTTAAAACACAATCTAACTAAAACATAAGAATAGTTTCTTCTTGATGAATTCGTATTATTATCCATAATTTATAATTCTTTTGGTTTATAACTAGCTATTAACTATATTTATAAAAAAACGTTAGGATTTTTTCAATTCAAAATGTGTAAAAAAAAAAGATAGTATTTACTGAAAGGACGTACACAATTTTTAAAGGAAATGTTATGTGCTACACTACGAACAGATTCAAGAATATTTTGTGGATCAAAATGTTTGCATAAGATATTTTTTTCGGTTTGAAGTATCTAGATAGCGCGTCTTTGGAGGTTCTGATTGCATTACAGCAATATACAGCTCGATCCAAATCTCGCTTAGACTTTTTTTATTTGTAAAATGTTGATAAATTTCCAGACGTTGGGGTGATGGACTCAGCTTGGGTTTCGCATGCTCGATGCTATCTTTCGACAGATTTATTTGTTTTGGGCAAATCATCAAGAGCTCTCAAATACATATTCCAGATATTTAGTAGGAAGAGAGATGGGCGTTGCGTATTCTTTCTATTAGGCATTTCAATCTACGTATCCTCGAAATAATCAATCATTTCTTGTGCTTCATCAAGGAAGGTGTCGTTATTACATAATAAAGCAAATGCTCTTGTTGCTGTGCCTACTGGGACTAATGTTAAAGCTGGTAGCATCCTCGTCACTAAAGCAAAATTAGGGACTGTATCATATTTTCGTTTTACACCATTACGTTTTATTACATGAGATGCCCTGAGTATGGTAGAAAAAGCAACCGTTCTGGTCTGCACTAGGAAATTCTTTCAAAAATGCTTTCATCATCGCTTCTCAAAATTAAAACTGGCGTACAAGATGGTTCCAAATACTTTATCTCGTGCAAATTCCTTATATATATTTCTTCTGTTTTGTCCGACAATAACAAGAAAAGGAGCAGCAGCAAATCTTTCTCTTTTAATCCATGTAGGTTATATAACTTGTGAAATAACATAGGAACTGTCTTAAATGTGCCGTCTACATACCAGTGACTGATTAGTGATATACGCTGTAATAAATTACGTCTTGTCGCAAATA
This sequence comes from Octopus sinensis, assembly GCF_006345805.1. Lineage (NCBI taxonomy): Eukaryota > Metazoa > Mollusca > Cephalopoda > Octopoda > Octopodidae > Octopus > Octopus sinensis. The sequence continues at coordinate 28,659,365 of NC_043008.1, read as the reverse complement.
TCACAATACGCTTTCCAACTGGTCCTGAGCCATAAAGCAGAAATTGATCACCTTTAAAAGATTTAGTAAGTTCAGGGGGGAAAACAATTTCAATGATTTCCCAATTTCATTGTTTACAGTAATTATGCGAGCACAGCATTTTGTTGTTGGATAGTTTTTGCACTTCCAATAAACACGTTCACCATTTTCAGCAATCTTATAGTATGTATGTCCATTATCAACCAAATTCTTACGACCTTTATTCTGATTTAGTAAATTCAGCAGGCATTTTTGCTATGAGTCTTTTCACTGGTAAAAATTCTAAATCAGAAACATTAAAAAAAACTAGTTTTATTCCACATGATAGTAACCAACTAGTTTTATTCCATATTATCGCAATTATTTATACTCAATAGCATGACTAAACAACTATTCGTTTCCACTTCCTACGAACTCTTCAAAGAAGAAACAATATTGTTTTAGACAAATTGCATTTGGATCAATTGTATTTTAGACGAATTCTTTTAGACAAAATTCGCCGGATACCATATATGTATGCATGTGTGCAATTCTATATTTAAGGCATGAGGAATTATGTACATTATTTACATTTGACAGATATTTGTCCTCATCTTGCTTGTTTTTAACACGACGTTTCGGCTGATATACCCTGCAGCCTTCATCAGGGGATATTTCGAACCTGGGTTCTCATTCCTAAGGTATTTTCGATGTTGTTATTGCTGTTATTATTATTATTATTATTATTATTATTATTATTATTATTATTATTATTATATTATTATTATATATTATTATTATTATTATATTATTATTATTATTATTATTATTATTATTATTATTATTATTATTATTATTATTTATTATTATTATTATTATTATTATTATATTATTATTATTATTATTATTATTATTATTATTATTATTATTATTATTATTGCCTTTGCACAGCTTCTAACGCTGGAGATGTATTACAATGTCAGCTGTTCGCTACCAGTGAACTAAAGTAACACCTCTATTATTTCGAGCACCTTACGGAGAATTTTAGTGGTTCCAAACAGTGCTGTTTTCTGCACGTGCTCCACATTTATTGCATCCCCTATTTGTTCCACGTACTTATCAAGATTTTTGCTTAATGCTCTCAGGGCTCCCATAATTATTGGTACTACTTTTTCATCGACAATTATTGGTACTAACTTTTTCGTCGACCACAACTGCTTAATTTCCTAAGCTAAACTGTCATATCTCTTGACATTTGTTTTCCTTATCGCATGCCTTGTTGTCAGCTGGGCATGCTATGTCTATGATCCAGCAGAGTTCAATTTCTTTCTCAATTAAGACTATATCCGGCTTCCTATTCTCTATCTCATGGTCACACTGAATCATAAAATCCCATAGGATCTTTGCATTTCAATTTTCGACGATGCGTTCAGGTTTGTGGTTGTACCAATTTTGCTCTGTGAAGACCCTACGTGTTGCAAAGTGTCCAATGGACAAGCCTGGATATATATTTTCGTGGCAACACCGTTCTGTCCACGGATTCCGTACTTATCACTTTCTGGTGTGTTGCCTATACTATATTTTATGTACTTTGTTCTTACTGCTTGCTCTTGGGCAGCACAGATTAGAGCCTCCGTTTCGGGCTTTCAATCACTTTTAGTCACATACAGCCATCTTTTTCTCTGTCTGTTTTATCTTCAACATCCCTATAAAATTGACCATGCATTCTTTTCTTTACCCACCTATTTTCAGTTTCATTCGTTTTCAATTTCTTGCATACTGCTTTATCTTTGTAATCTTTCCTCCTATACAAACCTTCTTACGTCTAATAATATGACTTATTACTTGTTGTCCTTACAAAGCTTCTCACCCTGGAGATATACTATTTTGCCAGCTGTTCACTATCAGTAAACTAAGGTAACGCCCCTTTTTGTTAGAGCACTATTCCCGAGTATTTGAGCAGTTTCAATTGATCCACCCTTATTGCAGTCTCTTTATATTCCATGTACTTCTCAAGGTTATTACTCACTTTTCCTAGAACTACGATTATTATTGTTATTACTACTCCTTTTTGAACGACCACAAAAGCTGACCTCCAAAGCTAACCTGTCATATGTTCACTATATTGTCATGATGTCTCTTGTAATCTTCTCTGGGCTGGTAGCGTACATTGACTGGTGATATGCCATATACTTTCACAATTTTGTCCACAAATTGTGTACGTATCACTTTCTGATGTTATCTGTACTGTATTTGATATAATTCCTCCTCTATGCTTGCTCTTAGGCAGCACTGATTAGATCCGGTTATAAATCAATTTTAGTCATACATAGCCATCTTTTTCTCTGTCTTTGTTATCGTCAACATCCCTATGAAGTTGCCTTTTCATTCTTTTCTTTATCGATCTATTTTCGTTTTCATTCATTCTCAAGACTTGTACAACGATTTACTTTTGCAATCTTTCATCCTGCACACGATTTCACCTTCTTGCTTCTAATAATAGTGGTTCTGTAGTATATTTTATCTATCAAGCCATGTTGTTTTCTTCTGCTCTAATGCTGTGTTTGCTTCCAATAAGTTTTCATCACCCTCTTTTTGTTGGTACTTTCAGTCTGTCTGTGTCACGTTTTGGGTGGAATGACCCATGTATAGTTAGCAACTGCCTTGTCTTTCTGTCTAATCTGTTTAGTTCGTATACTGTCCATGCGAGTACCCCTGCTCCATATCTAAGGATTGAAGTCATCCAGGTGTTGATTGGTGTTGATAGCTTCAATCTTATTCCGTCCGTTTAATTTCGACTTAAAGAGAAGTGTCAGTCTGCGCAATTACTCCACCTTAAATTTATGTGTCATTTCTTTTTTGCGTTAATTTATCCACTTCAAAAATCCCCAAGTAATTATATCACGTCTCTTCTATCTGCTTCATTACCTCCCCCGACGGTATATACTCCCCCGTCTATATATTTGATTTTGCCTCTCTTCAATCCTAACACACTATACTTTCTCAGCCCGAACACCATTCTGGTGTCAGCATTGAAGGTATAAACTGTATCAACGACGGAACTGACTTGGGTATCATCTTTGCCATAAAGTTTGAGGTCATCCATGAATAACAAATAGTTGACGACTTTTACTTGGCGGCTTTTGAATACATACCCAGTATCTGCTTTCTTCAGAATCACTGTTGATTGTATCAAGCACAGTAAAAAGATCAGTGGGGACAAGCAATCCCCTTGGAAAATGCCACTCCAAATTTCTGCTGTCCCCTAACTTTCAGGTCCGTCCTCTAAGTCGTCATACTTTTTGCAAGCAATCGCTTAACAATCGATGCAATACCAAAAATGTTCATACACTCCATTATCCAAGAATGTGGGATCATATCGTACGCCTTACGATAGTCGATCCATGACAAGTCTAAGTTAATGTTCTAGCAGTCTCAAAGAACAGTTTTGTCTATCAGAAGTTAATCCTTGGTACCTCTGCACTTACGCTTGCAACTCCTCTGCTCAAGTGGCAGGACTCCATTTTCCCAGATGTTCATACATTGACTCTGCGAGTATTCCAGTCTATAAACTCCCACATAATTGGCAAACAGGATATCGGCCTGTAATTGTCTACCGTATTGCATTTTTCTATGTTTTTCAGGCACTATACTGTCCTACCAAGTGTCAACCACTCTGGTGTTACTTAGTCGGCATTTAACAAGGTGTTGATTTACGTAGCTATTCATGCATGACATTCACCAAATCTTTTGATCAAGTAACTTTGAACTCCTTCTGGTCCCGAGCCCTTCAAGTTGATCCTTTTTTCTTTTTTTTGCTGATTTCCTTCCCTTCCCTAACTGAAATTACTAGTTCTGCTTGTTTTGGACAGACTACTGTTTGCTTCAGTTCTTGCAGCCATTCGTGTGCTCATTGTCACTCCAAAACCTTTGACTTTCAAATTTATATATATCAACTTTTCATTTGTACACTCTCCACATTTCTTTATAGAATTTCTTCTGATCAACTCTTAATAAACTATTCTGGTGGTGACCCTTCATTCTTTGGCCGTGTCTTACCATCTTAGCTTTTTTTGCAACGAGGCGCTGTTGCAGTTCCTCCACTACTATTATCAAGCCCTTTGTTTCAATATTATACTTGCTTTTCATCATCCTGTATTTTTGTTCGCTTTTAAGCTCCCCTTTCTCTTTTCGGTCTAACAGAGATTTCCTTCGAGAGCATGTCTAACTCTGCCTGGATTCTTCTTTTCCGTCTTTTCCACCATGGATTTTTCTTTTGTCACTTCCATTATATTTCTTTTCCTTGCCATCAACGCCCACGTTTTCTGCTACAGCAATACTTGCTGCCTTGATCAAATTATTTGTTTCTGTGATGTTGTTTGATCTAATGTATTTCAGAATTTCATTGACATTTTTCATTTCTTGGTTCAGTTTCCATCGATCAACCTTTTTTAAGTTTGCAAATAATGTCCCTATCGTTCACCTGTAGTCTTACATTTTTTCTATCATAGATTTTGTTCATCTGTCGTGTATCCTCATTAGTTTTATTGTTTTCTTTTCGATGATCTATATGTCTCTCATCAAGTAAATATCACTGCTCCTTTCCTGTGCTCTGGGTTTACTCTTATAGTAAGAACTGTATATTCATTGTTATCTCTGATGGTAGCTTTTGGTAGCTTCGAGCTCTACTTCTGTGAATCAACAATTTTTTCTTTGTGCTCTAGCTGAGTTGAAACAATCCCTTTTCTCGTCAATGATCATACATACGTTGTCGGTAACCCCTGATTTGAGTACCGTTTTCACCTGCCGGTCTGCTCTGGTAGGAACCCTCCATGACCACATCATTAATTTGCATGTTCCAGCTAAGCCGTGTGTGGTGGTCCCTTTTTGGTTATTGACCAGAATCTCTGAGCCTGTTGGGTGCAACTCTGTCAACATAATGGCTTCAATTTCATGGCCACCGTTATTCACAATATTTTGTTTATTCATTATCACTCATGGCGTAACGATTATATGGTTGCGCAATTACCAATGTTTTTATTGTGAATCAGTAGATGTATCATTAATCAGCCCATAAGGGGGTGGAGGCTCCACCTGTTTCTTTTCATTATCATTATTATTATTATTATTATTGAGTGAGAGAGCAGTTCATGCCATCAAAGTGACACTGGGGTAAAATATACGAAGCCCAATATACCCATCATGACTACCCGTCTGATAAGGGTACACCAGGCACATGCATCACAACCATATGTGCGCGACATGGTAATCTCATATCATGATAAACAGCACATGACCTTGCAGGTGGGGCCCAGTTAGAATTTTCTTCAGGTTGAGTAGCCCATCCCACTCAAAAGGTCCCTGAATAAGGGTTGTTTAAGGATGTTGAAAGAATCACCCATTTTTCCAGAGGTGAATTATTCAAACCCTAAAGAATCCCTCTCAACACATGGCTATGATGCTCCCCCACTACTTCTGCGCGTGATCAGAGATGCACATATTATTATTATTATTATTATTATTATTATTATTATTATTATTATTATTATTAGTAGTAGTAGTAGTAGTAGTAGCAGTAGTAGTAGTAGTAGTAGTAGTAGTAGTAGTAGTACTATTAGTAGTAGTAGTATTGCCTTTGCATAGGTTCAAACGTTGGAGATGTACTACGGAGTCAGATGTTCACTGCCAGTGAACTAAGGTAACACTTCTTATTTTCGGAGCACCTTCACGAGTATTCGAGCGGTTCCAAGCAATGTTCCATCCTTATTTCAGCCCGCATTTGTTCCACGTACTTCTTGAGATTTTTGCTCACTGTTTCCAGGGCTCCGACAATTTTTGTTACTACTGCTACCTTTTTCATCGACCACAACAGTTTAACTTCCCAAAGTAAACTGTCATATCTCATGACGTATCTTTCTTCCTTATCGCATACCTTGGTGTCAACTGGCTATATATGTGATCCAGCATAGATTCTTTTCTTTCTCAATTAAGACTATGTCCGGCTTCCTATTCTCTATCTCCTGGTCGCACTGAATCATAAAAGCACATAGGATCTTTGCATTTCTATTTTCGATGATGCCTTCACGTTTGAGGTCGTAACAATTTTTTGCTCTGTCAAGTCTATACGTGTTGCAAAGTTTCCAATGGACAAGCCTGGCTCTATTGTCATGGCGCCTCTTATATTCCTCCTGGGCTAGTGGCGTACATTGGCTGGTAATATGCCATACGATTTCACTGTTTTGTCCACAGATTTTGCATTGTTGTTGTTGTTGTTGTTGTTGTTGTTGTTGTTATTATTATTATTATTATTATTATTATTATTATTATTTATTATTATTATTATTATCATTATTATTATTATTACAGCATCGAAAAATACCTTAGGAATGAGAACCCAGGTTCGAAATTTCCCAAAGACAACTGATGAAGGCTGGAGTGTATATCTGCTGAAGCGATGTGTTAATATCAAACAAGATGAGTACACAAATCTTTCAAATATAAATAACTAGCAGTATCGCCCGGCGTTGCTCGGAAATAACTATATAAGCATTTTTACAGAGTTATAGCCAAAAAATAGCAAAAAAATGCATTAAAATGGAAAAAAATTGATTGTAATTTTTTTTTAAATCGTTGACTCATCGTAGACATTTTTAGAGAGTTACTTCCCTTATATAATAGCGAAAAAATACATTAAAATGGAAAAAATGATGGTATTTTTTAAAAATCGTAGACGCATCGTAGACGCGCGCTAATACACAGAAGAGCTCGATATGAATCACGACTATAAGATACCCGGTTTTGGTTAAACTGCACCGCAAAATGTGGGAGTAGTTAGGAATCGAAATCGTAGGAGACAGGCACACAAACTTGCTTTTATATATAAAGATGTAATTAATGTGCATGTGTGCACGTTTGTATGTATATATGTATTCTGCATATCCAAGCGCTTGTGTTTCCATGTTTGAGTGCTTTTGTGCATGTTTGTGGTCATGTTTGTATGTGTGTATGTGTCTGTATGTATGTGTGTCTACATGTGTGTGTATTTGTGTGTGTGCCTCTAACTTTGTCCTTGGCATGTTGGTAAAGTATGGAGGAGTGTTTTATGTGGTCATATTGTTTCAAATGTTCACTTAGTGGTACACACACAAATACAAACACACATTCAAACACATACATACAGACACGCACGCATACAAACACACAAACATGAACACAAAAACACATATAAACACGCAAACAAACACGGAAAAATACAAATATGAACACACAAGCACATGCAGAATAGAAAGATACAGAGTGCACATATGCAGACATATATGCATACACATACATACATTCCTACACACTTACATGCAGAATACATACATAGGAAACGTGCACAGATGAATACATATACAGGGTGGGAAAGCAAAATCTACAATATTTTGAGGCAGGGATTGAAAGACAGTGTATGACCAATCAATTTATTGAAATTCATGATAATAGAAAATGTTTTTATTCTATGTGTCGTCCTTCTTTTTCAATAACTGCCTTCACACCCTTCCTGAAACTTGCACAAGTGTTCCTCAAATACCCGGGAGACAACTTCTCCCATTCTTCTTTAATAGTATATTTAAGAGAGACGACATTGCTGTGTGATGTTCTATTGGTAGCATGTTCGAATACGCCCCAAATAACATAATCCGGAGGGTTTAGATCTGGGCTAGAAGGCGGCCATAAACATGATTCCCAAAAATCGCTAAAGTTGGATTTGCAGAAATCTTGTATTTTTCTAGCTGTGTGTGCTGGAGCACAATCCTGTGTCCATACATAATTACCATCTGGGTAGTTTGCTTTAAGCCATGACAATGCCTGGTATCTCAGAGTCTTGTATTAAGTATTAATATTGATCTTTTCATCAGCTTTGTAGAATTTTATAGGCATTTTCTTTCCATCGGAAGCCATAACACCAAAAGCCATAACTTGAGCTGGATGTTTTGTTTTGGACGTCCCTTTAACCTCAGCTGTCGATTTTGCGATTAATCTGTCATTTCTGCGGTTCAGAACAGCATCTGAAAAGATCGTTACAATAGAGGACTTTTCTTGAACCATGTAATAATTTTCTTGCGCCTTTCCAATCTCTTTTCCTTCATAGATGTTGTCAACGAGTGCTTTGGTGTTCTTGTGTAAGATTTTCACCTCAAATCATTCTCTACTGCATTTCTAAATGGTCTTGTTGTCTACCTCAAGTTCAATTGCCCTTTATCTCGTGGATTTGGTTGGATCCTTTGGGATTTTGGATTTGAGAGCTTTAATAAAGGCTTTGGTATGTTTTTGTTGATTCCTCAACTTTCAGACTTCCTCGTAATAGTTTTGCGCATAGACATTCTATTCTTTACATTATAAAGTCTTTATGGACACTCCAACTATTCTTGAAATCGCCTTTGGTGTGACGACTGCATTCAACAAATCACACACTCTCTGACGTTTGCTTTCCTGATTACTCCTATGGGCAAAAGTTTCTCAAAAGGTAAGAATAATAGTGCTAGGTATGATTATGACATCAATATATGCTAGGTTTCAAAACAATTGACTTTGTGCCTGCTGAGAAAAAAAAGCTTAACGTTCATTGTAAATTTTTCTTCCCCACACTGTATGTCTGCGTACATACACACATACAAGCATGCACACATGCCTTCATACTTACATATGTGTATACGCACAAACAAACGAAGAAATAAAACAAAAAAACGCAATTCCGATAACGGAGAGTCACCGACTATTGAAAAGGTTCCAAGACGCAACGAAAATTGTAGTAAAAACTTAATAAGTAAATGAGTGGGATACTAGGAAAAATTAATTAGTAAATGTGTGGAAATCAGACCAGTGAGTGTGTTAAATTAATAAAGCACTATCAATTAATTAGTTATCTAGTAATCTCTAGCGATGTGCACTTAAAGAGATGTATTTCTTTCTTATATTATAGTCGAACTATACTAAGATGAACAAATCTACATACATTTTACCGTCATTTTAATTTATATTTAATATAAATCAATGTTGAAAGTCAAATCCAGACAGTATATTTTAACATTCTATATTAATGCGAATTTTTTTATACTTCAGAAGACCAGTTTATCAAAACAGTATCTGTCTATCTATCTATCTATCTATCTATCTATCTATCTATCTATCTATCTATCTATCTATCTATCTATCTATCTATCTATCTATCTATCTATCTATATCTATCTATCTATCTATCTATATCTATCTATCTATCTATCTATATATATATAATATATAATATATATCTAACTATCTATATATCTGTCTAATCTATCTATCTATCTATCTATATATCTATCTAGCTATCTATCTATATATCTATTATATATATATATATATTTTATATATATAAAATAAATATATATATATATAATATATATATATATATATATATATATCAATCTATCTATCTATCTATCTATCTATCTATCTATCTATCTCTCTATCCTATCTGTCTATCTCTATCTTTCTTCTTTCTTGTCCTTTCCTGAGCGTCCCATAACGCTATACTTGTTTCTCGTCCTCGCGTTGTTGTGCTTTCTCTTGTATTTTCATGTTTGGATTAATTTTATATATATATATATATATGTGGTGTGTGTGTGTGTGTTGTGGTGTGTGTGTGTGTGTGTGTATATGTGTTATATATATATATATACATATACATATATATATTCATATATATATATACATACATATATATATATACATACATATACACACACAAACATATATATATATATATATATATATATATATATATATATATATATATATATATATATATATATATAACTTAGGTAACTTAGATATGTTTCGACCAAAGATTGGTCCAGGCCATGTCTAACTTAATAGCACCACCTGATAGGATAATTCGAATCCTGTTTAAGTCAAGTTTTGTTCAAGTAGTGAGTTCTTGTTGGGTGAGTTGTATCCAATTATGGGTAGCTTATCTGGTATTCTTTGAAAGAATCTATCCAGACTCCGTTTAAAGTTGATAGGATCCTTTTCCTCCTTGATCTCCCTCGGGACAATGTTAAATAGGGCAGGGCCTGTTGAGGAAAAGAAATTATGTTGTTGTGATCTTGAATTGGGCAGGGGACGTATGGCCCGTGGTCCCAGGCTTGGATGAACCTTGAAACTAATGTTAAGGTCGTTTGGGCAAAGTTGGCGGTATATTCTCCACATCGTACAAATGATGTAGCGCTCATGGCGACGCTGGAGGGAGTAAAGTTTCAAGGCTTTAAGGCGATCCCAATAATCGAGAGCAGCCATGCCTTCAATTCGTTTAGTGAGTGCCCTCTGGGGTGACTCAATCCTGGAGATGTTTTGTCTTGTATGGGGAGACCACAGTGGGCAGCAGTATTCAAGTTGTGGCCGTACAAAGGATGAGAAATGAGGCATGAGGACACCTTGTTCTCTGGACCGGAAAGTTCTTAAGTTTTAGGAACTCATCCTACGAGCTATATCGACCTTCTTGTTGATGTGTGCACTCCAACTGAGATCGTCATCAACAATTACACCCAGGTCTCTGACATTGTTAGAGGCTGTGAGCGGTTCCTCTGAAGGAAGAGAGTATAGTTGTTTTAGTGAGGAATTTCTTCCAAAATGCATCAGCTCAAATTTTCCCTCATTCAGTTGCATTTTGTTTCTGTCTGTCCATTGAATCACAGCATATAGATCAGACTGGAGTTGAGTTCGGTCTGCTTCTTCATTGACGATTTGCTGGAGCTTAGTGTCATCAGCAAATATTTTCACTTTGCAGTAATGTACGACACTGAAAAGGTCGTTTATGTAAATTATGAAGAGTAGCGGACCCAAAACAGTACCCTGGGGAACACCGCTGGTGAATTTTGCTGTGCTTGAGTGGACTCCATCAACTACAACATGTTGTGTTCTATTCGCCAGGAAATACTTAATCCAGTGTAGAACTTGTCCACGAATTCCAACATTTGCCAATTTTGAGAGTAGGATATTATGGTCTACCCTGTCGAACGCTTTTCTGAAGTCAAGATATATGACGTCAGATTTCGAACCTGTTCCCAAGGCTTTGAGTACATCTTCAATGTGGTGTAAGAGCTGTGTTAGACAGTCCCTGCCACAGCGGAAGCCATGCTGATTTGCATTTTAGGAGTTTCTGGGTCTCCAAGAAGTCAGCTATCCTTGATCTTAACACTCTTTCAAACACTTTAATGATGTGGGAGGTGAGTGAGATTGGGCGATAGTTGACTGCGAGGGATCTGTTTCCCTGTTTGAAAACCGGGATGACCGACTGGGATAGAAACTGTTTCGGTATATACCCTGCGTTTAACGAATTTCTCCAGAGGTAGGTCAGAGGGACTGCAAGTTTTTGTCTACGTTCCTTCAGGAGACTAGCGGGGAATCTATCAGGGCCTACAGCAGAGTAGTATTTGACCTCATTTATTGCTGCTACGATGTCAGTGGCAGTGAAGGTTATGTCTGAGATTTTATGTTGGGAGTCAACTTCGTTCGTTTCTCTTACGTCAATATCAGTGGGAACACTAAAGACAGAGCATTATTGTTTCTGCAATATTTCTGCCATTTCTTTAGCATCGTGTTGGGGAATGCCGTTATCATCAATCAATGGCCCAATGGGTGAGGCAGTGGTTCTATGCTTATTTGCATAAGAATAGAACACTTTTGGGTTCTGCTTGATGTTTTTAATTACCCACTGTTCCTCCACAGCCCTTTGATTTTCAATGGAGGTTTTCATGTCGGTCTGCAGATGAAGTTTTTCCAGCTCAAGCCTTTTCATTGTTGTTGAATGTGGATGTTGTGTGTGGGGATATTTTAATTGGTTGACTTTTGATGCGTCTGATGGGTGTTTTTTTTTTCTTTTTAGGGAGCCGGTTTCTGTTTGTGTTAGTAGATTTCGTGGGATCGTGTTTAGAGCATGTATAGGTGACAATGTTTTAAAAGTGCTGCCACGCGGTCTCAATTTGAGAGGAATTGAGAGTAAAAGACCAGTCGATAGAAGACAGATCCTTTCTGATTGCTCCCCAGTCCGCTTTGTGGAGGTTTATGTTGTCAAATGGGTGCCATGGAGTGGGATTGGCCGGTTTGGTTTTTATATGTCGGGAATTAAAATTGCAGAGTATCATGTCGTGGTCTGAGAGGAGAGTTTTTCGACTGAAATACTGTGAACATAGCTAGAGTGATTGGTCAATACCAGATCCAAGATCGTTTTATTCTGCCTCGTTGGTTCGAGCACTAGCTGAGTCAGGAAGTATTCATCCATCAGATTAAAGAGCAGTTCTGCTGCTGCTCTATCTGATGTAGAGCACTTGCCTAACTTCAGAGTATTTGTGGGCCAGTTCACATGAGGGAGGTTAAAATCACCCATCACTAGTAGGTGCTTCCGAAGGAAGGACTTCACTTTTCTAAGGCACTCTTTAAAGCACTTTAGAGGTGCCTGGGGAGGCCTGTAAAGACCAACAATGTTTATGTCCTTGGCTTTGCTGAATAGTGATACCGATTCACAGTAGCCATTGGAAAATATGTCCTTGGCGTCAAGTGAAAAGGAGTCATGGATAAAGATGGCTGTCCTTCCCTTATTTCGGTCTGTGCGATCCGCACGAACAATGGTGAAATCTTTAATTTTCAACTCTGCGTCCATATGGGTGTAGTTCAGGTGAGTCTCGGTAAGGATAAAGAAAGGGAAGCAATGTGCCATTTCGGCAAGCCAACTCTCTATATATGGGATCTTCCATTTTTGGGCAATAATTGATGGGTTGATGCCACATACATTTAACAGGAATGTCGATATAAGGGAAGTTGTTAATGAGTGAGTGGTCCTTGTGATTTGCATAGGTGGTTGCTGATAGCTCGCTGGATCTCCTGGCTTATGTTGGCCTTCATATTTTCTAGGTTTGTCAGAAAAAAGAGTTACTTGTTTGGTTTGCCACTTGGTCAGAGGATATATATTTCATGTTGGCGTTATTTGGTGTTTTTTCATGGTTCTGTCTACGTTTTTTGATTGTAGGAGGGGAAACGTGGTTGTATTTTGTTCTTGTTGTTGTCCTAGTTTTCCTCTGTTCCTGTTTGTATTTATTCTGTGATCGTTTTGTGCCCTTCAGATGGTGGTGGTTGCATTCTGGGTTCAGGCACATTCTTTGTGACGCAGAAGTTTGGCACAGTTTAGGATGGAATAAGGTGCATCCATTGCCTTTTGTGCATCCATATTTAGGATCAGGACCATGGATTCTGTATTTAGGACAGTATTTGGGGTGGAAGTGGGGGCAGTTTTTTCCTGTTATACCATATGGACAGGTGCCCTTAACAAGTCTACGACATAAGGTAGGATAGGAAAAAGCACAGTTGCCATTAGAATAGTAACGGCAGGGGGGTTTATGTGGTTGTAGTAGTGGTTTTTCTATTCTGGCTGTAGTGGCAGTAGCTGAGTTTTGTTGTTTCAATGTAGTGTCAGAAGCAGGTTGTTGATTTTGTGATAGTGGGTTCTGTCTTGCCAGAATATGGCCGAATCTGCAGCTGCCTTGAGAGTAGTAACGGCAGGTAGTTTTATGTGGACGTAGTAGTGACTTTTCTATTCTGGCTGTAGTAGCAGTAGTAGAGAGTTGTTGTTGTTGTAGCAGCATTGAAACTTGACTTGTAGCAGTATTAGAGTGTTGTTGTTGTTGCAGTTTTTGTTGCTGTAGCGGCTGTTGTTGTAGCAGCATTGAAACTTGACTTATAGCAGTATTAGAGTGTTGTTGTTGTTGTAGTTTTTGTTGCTGTAGCGGCAGTGAAACTTGATTTGGTTCGTCAATTGCTGGTGCCAATGGAAGTAGGTCAGTTGATTGTTGCTGTTGAAGTGTCCCCTGACCTGTTGGAATTTGGTCATTTGGTGCACTGCATTCATTGGCAAGAATGGCTTCTAGTGTAGCCATGTGCTCTTTTATTTTGATTTCGATCTGTTTTACAGATCTGTTAAGGGATTTTTTCGCTAAGTCCTCAGTTATTTTACTGTAAACATTAGCTTCGTTGTAATGGATTAACCAAGCGTTAATCATTGTAGTAATTTCATTTTCAACCCAGCGGCGTTTTAGAATATTATTGGCCATATTCAGTGAAATAGTGTTGTGTAATATATATATGTATGTGTATGCGTGTATAAGTGTATGTACACCAGTTATTGATGGCTTCATGTAAAATAGTGAATACACCGTTGAAAAGTTTGTGTCGATATACTCGGAAATGCGTGGCTTGTGTGTGAGAGAGTTCAGTGTATTTAGTACAATCAGGATGAGTAGTGTGTTTAAAGCAGATCAAGAAAAAAGAAAGAAGAATTGTACTCACGGGACTAGTTTTAGAACTAGTCTTGGGTTTAGTGTTGGGTTATATTTCTTTCTCCAGGTTTTATATAGATTTGTATAAATTTATCCTCCGATGGTAGTAAAAGAGTAGCATAGTAGGATTGTAGAGTTCAAAAGTTTTGAGATTAAAAACAAGGAGAGTTTGTGTTGGCTTGAGTTAAGTTGAGTTGAATTCATATATATATATATATGTATATATATATAAACATAAGCCACCATAACCCGTAAAATTTGGCTTAAGCGTCAGTGTTTGCATATGATAATATAACGGATAAAGAATCAGAAAATCATATCCAGATGTAAGGATAATCTAATGATTTCTATATCTTCTTGTCTTCATACCCCTTTGCATTTTACGTTATATACATGTTACATATATGCATGCATACAAACACACGCGCATACATATGCATAAATATAATGTAAACCATTCCACAAATATTTATTAATTACAATTGCTACATCCTCGACGCACAATTTTTTTCTGGTGTCCCAGAACCTATGATATTGTCATTTTATTGTGAAGTATGCTGCATTGTGCCCTTGTAAGATGTTGAAAATGACGTACTACATTAGTAAAAAAAACTGGACAACTGGAAAGTATGTTTGACCATGTGTGTTGTGAGTTTATATATTTCCACTTTTCCTCTGGCAATATTTTAGATACAGTGGAGAAAATACTTGGCTTGTAAGAGAAAAATCACAGTAAAATAGAAATTCACAAAATATTCCTAAACTTACAATGAATAATAATTACTTGGGCAAACTACCTTTATATAATACACTAATAATGTCTTACTAGTGCTTATCTGTATCATAAAGAGAAGGCTAAAGATATTTTACTAGACTTTAATGTAAAAGTGAGCAAAACAACTTTTATTAACGAACATCTTTCAAATCAGTTAAGTTGATGCAGTAAACCTTCATCTCAGAAAATGTATGACACCATATTTTTCATCAAAAGCAATGCAATTGTGCTATAAATGAACTGAACTGTTGTATACTCATTGACAAAATTCAGTTGCTATATTTTATATGATTATAGCTGTTGAGTGTCGGAGAGAGACAAGCCGGAAGTGCCATATTAATTTTGTGGAGTAAATCTGTAAATAGGGATATACTGATTAGTTCAGTTGGATGACTACCAGATTTCCTGAAAAATGTAACTGTGGTATATAACATGTGTATGCATACTCATATTCATATATATATACGTATATACATGTCTGTGTTTGAATTGTCTTTGCTCAGGGGTGCACCAGACTCCCGCCATCGCCGTGTACAGGAATTCATCTTCTCTTTTCGCTCCCTTGCCCTACATGGGCTCAACTCCCGTCTTCATCTGATGCCCCTCCTCTCCTCACTTCATCTGACACCTACTTCCTCTCTTCTTCCTGCCCATATTCTCTCTTCATTGATAACCCAACACATCACACACCCACACCACACATCATAATATGCACACGCTCACATACACTTACACACTCTCACATACACTATGCATGCGCACCTTCCTTTTGGGATCATCAATACTTTATCATCTCTCGTTCTTTCTAGCACTACATACATACATGCATACACACTCCTACTCGAAAAGGTTTTTTTGTATGTATATAATATATATGTATGTGTGTGTATGTATATATGTATTTATATGTGTGTGTGTGTTTGTGTGTGTGTGTGTTTGTATGTAACTGCAAGCAATATTCCCACCTTTTTCTTATTTTCCGATATTCTTTTGGTATAATGCAAATTAATAAAAACAAGATGCGAATTGCCTCACTGGTTCTTAAATCCGATCACATATATGCATTCATCATTAGCCTTCCCACAAATCCTACATAAGAACATGCACCCCAGGAACAATATGCATGTATACGAGTGTGTATGTTTGTATACGTGTGTGTGTGTGCGTGCGTATGTGGATGCGTCTGTATACGTGGATGTATACTTATGAGATAAAATTATGTGTGTTTGCATACATTTCAATTGCGTCGACATATGTTATGATATCTCTTACATATGGCAAATGTATAAATGAAATGGAGAATACAAATATCTATATTATGACAAACAGAGAATGGTTAAAAAAATATAAGTAAGAACGGTTGGAGATCACAATGAATGGGGAAAAATATAAGCGTGAAAACGAAACGAGTAAGGTGGATAGTACAAAAGTTAGATAAATCTGACAATAAAATAAGATCATAGTGATGATAAACTGTGTACCGAGAGAATGAAATTATATGCGATTGTGAGGTGACAGCAAAGCAATATAATCAGAATGGGAAGAACACACAACAAATTTTAATTCAAGTGAAGGAACTATAGATAAGTAATCTAACAAGAACGAATTCTAATCAGATCTCAGTGCAGAAATGTGATGTAAACCAATGCTATGCAGCAAAATATCAACTACGAATATATGATGTATTCTTACAATTATGAGAAGTGAAATACAGCTAAATTGTGATAAAGGGTCATGAGAAAGGTTTGCACCAATCTTTTACTTTATAACATACGCACTAACACACACAGATATACAAACATGGATTTGAATTTACTGAAGCACAGACAGGCTTGAAAAGGAATTACATTTTATGGATGTTGGCACTGTGTACAGGGATGTATACACCATATAATTTATATCTTTTAGATTGACATTCAAATGATTGTACTTTGTAATCTCAAAGCATCTGTTCCAGACATCATTATAGCCTAATCCATCTTGCATATTTAATGCAAACCTCTATCAACAGGATAACAAAAGCACTACGCATTTGAAATCAAGTACATATCAAACCCGTTTCGAGAAAATGATAGATATATACAATCGTTTAACACATTTATTTAAAAACACACTCATGCACATAGATGCACACACATTACCGCGCGTATCGATCTCATCACACATTATTGAATACACACACAGTAGCAATATATTTATACGATGTTCGTCTGCCCACCAGCGAAACTCGTTAGAAAATTATTTGAGGAAAGATAGTTACCCTTCACTAAACATCAGATTCTTACTCAAAGAAATGGTATACAAGTATATACAGTACAAATGGCACCCCAAGTTTAAAAACACAAAAATATAGGAAAAACTTACATTCCAAGGAATATTCAAAATTGAGTTGCCTCTACGGAAATGTGTAAGTAAAACTTTAATAACAAATCCGCACAATATTAGGGAGAGGTTTAATTACATTCTAGGTATCAAAATACAGATATATGCATATATATATATATATATATATATATATATATTATATATATATATATATATATATATATATATATATATATATATTATATATATATATATATGTATATATGTGTGTGTGTGTGTGTGTGGTGTGTGTGTGTGTATGCATATATATATATACATAGATACTACATACATACATATATGTGTTTGTATATATATATATCTATACACGCACACATATATATGTATGTATATGTGTATGTATGTATCTATGTATATATATATGCATCCACACACACATACACACACACACACATATAATATATATATATATATCAGGAAACCAATATTAGAAAATTCTTCAAAATATATATACGTGTCTAAAATAATTGTTGTATTATAAATATAAATAGATAAAAATATATGTAAATATGTATAAGTATAAATATATAATATATATGACAGTTTGAAACTACCGTACGTTAAATTATACAAATTTCACATTTGATACTTCTGAAGAGCAGAAGAGTTATCTATAAATGCTTATCAATATAGGATTCCATTATTCTATATTATCTAAGTCTATGAACTATATTTGAAATACAGGACAATATAATGAATTTTACACATAACTATTATTACAGAAATATTACCAAGGAAGCATATTTGGATTTAAAGACTCTCATACTTA
The DNA here is from genome assembly GCF_006345805.1 of Octopus sinensis. Classification (NCBI taxonomy): domain Eukaryota; kingdom Metazoa; phylum Mollusca; class Cephalopoda; order Octopoda; family Octopodidae; genus Octopus; species Octopus sinensis. The sequence goes on along the minus strand of NC_043008.1, from coordinate 28,641,088 downwards.
GATGTACTTGCCAAAATCAAAAGCAGTAATTTTAACTTTTTAATTCATATTTCAAGCAAACACCATTTTATCATGTTATTTTTATCAAATTATTTTAAAAAAACTACCATTCGATATATTATGCAAAATTCAAATTTTATATCTCTGAAGAGCAGAAGAGTTGTCTATAAAATGCTTATCAATATAGGATTCCATTATAGGGACAACACTTCTGCGAAACGAACGTAAGATGCTATAAATACTTAATTCAAAACTTTTGAACTGTCATATATATTATATATTTATACTTATTTACATATATTTATATATATTTATATTTTTTACACAACTGTTATTTTACACACGTATACATATTTCTGAAAATTTTCTAATATTGATTTTCTGATATTAATAATAAAATATTATAAAAATATATATAATCGCTCGTATTAAATACATAAATACTTTAATAGTATTAATACTTTGATACAATAGAGCACTCAATATAGATTCAGTATATGATATTCTAATTGAAAATATTTAACTATATATATATATATATATATAATTTCAACAATTGAGGGTAAAATTAATTAATTAATCAATTTCACCAAGTATTCAGTATGCAAAGGGACCATTTAAGGCGAATTCAAATTATTACATTATATAAAAGGGGTTAGTAAAATAAATTACTTTGCCGCATATTGAACTCATTAGAAATAGCAGCTAAAAAAACTTTTTTAAATCTATTTCTAATACTTAAAGAAAACCTCTCTCATATAGTGTTTGCTCAATTCAACTCACGCAATGCTATTTCTAATGAGTTCAGTATGCGGCAAAGTAATTTATTTTACTAAGCCCTTTTATATAATATATATATATATATATATATATTATATATATATATATATATATATATATATATATATATATTATATATATATATATATATATATATATATATATATATACATATATATAAAGTGTAAATATAGAACATTGAGCATAAAAACATTTATGGATGGCGGATATGTGAGAAATTCATTGATGAAATAAACGAGAATTATATTTGATATCTTGTGTAAGCGGTGAGGAACAGAACAAATATCTATTGAATGACTGAATTGTTGCTGCCACATTTCGTGTGATATTCCCATAACTTCACCAGGTAGTAGATTTAGTTTTGTTTTATGAGCCATTTTGAATTTCTTGTGAAATTTATCTTATATCTTATAAAGAAGTAGTAAGTTTCATTACACAAGCATTGCGATAAGCATCTCTGAAGATTAACATATCTAATCTGTTAAGTGCATGATTCAGATCACTTACTCATTTCAGATTTAGATGTAAGGACCAATGAGCTAAATGGAAAGTCAATGCCTGACGTATTTAGGGAATAAGGAATCATACTACATCACTGGATAATAGAACCCATGTCATAGTTCTGTTATACGAAATTTTTTTGCAGCCCAACCGTCACATGCTACGTTTTTCTACGGGTTCTTTGCAAACATTGAGTTACATTTAATCAAATGAAGATAAGGGCATTATGTAAATTTTATCAGAAACTAACGTCAACGAGAAAGAAGAAAATCTTGTTCGCACAACTAATCGTTACTATAGACGTCGTTGAGAACAAAGACTATTAGATCCTCCTGAAACTCTACAATTATGCGGCAGTTTATACTGTATCGTATATGAAGGAATCCGATATTTGCATGTATTCAGTCTTGGAGATTTGCTTCTAAACTTTTCGTTCCATAGCTGTTGTTTTCTGATTGACGAATCTGACAGCAGACGAAAGAATAGATAACTGTTGATGTTTTTCTAATTCGTCTTACGAAGCAACATATGAACATTGTAAAGAATGGAATAAAGTTGTCTGTCTTTACTTCTTTTGTGTGTAATATTGTATGTATTACACTTGTTATTTAATATAGATCATTGTCTGAATCGTTCCGACATGTAGGACATTCAGTGTAACCTCACTTATATGCGTCACCCTTATAGCTGGCAACGTCTCCGTAATTTCATGATTTCTGCATTGTCGATTTAACACTGAAAGTATAAGTAACAATAGTAGAGAGAAGTATTTGCGATTGCTCTGTAATATTAACGTGTCCAGCGGCTCTGTTTATTTCAGAAATATGAAGTGAAATATTACTCAATAAATGTAGAGTGTTCAATATAGTTATTAATGGTCTGTTGTACTTTATACATTGAATTATATTTCTTCTATCGCAGAATATTTTAACCTAAAGGCTTGAATTTATGCCAATCTATAACACTACGATATTAATTACCATGCTTATATTTCAGGCTAGTTTACTAAACATTTATATCATTTCTTGGAGAAGGTTTGCTTTGTACATGATAACTCATAAAAATATGAGTTATCAGCCTCGTGGAAAACTGGATACAAGCAAAAGGAGAAGGTGGAAGCTATATACAAAATATTCCGATATAACATAATTATAATATTCCTAGCAACGATGATAGAAATGAAATACAACCAAGCAATATACACCTCAATATTTTCATACCCAAAATTATCAAATATAAATAATTAATTGTATAATGCTTGACCAGCTCTTGATCGTGGAGAAACTCCTTTCGAACGTTAACTTACAATTTTTCAAAAAGCTGAATAAATTGAATTGTATGGCACTGAATATGTTACACTGCAAAATATTCTGCTTAACACGGTTATATTTCCTGTAATGTGATGTGAATTTTCTTCGCTAAAGATTTAAAAATTGTAGCCAAACAACATATTTGTATACACACACATATATATACCTAAAGACAGAGGGGGAGAGAGAGAGAAAGAGAGAGAAAAAGCATGCGGAAGTAGCGGTTGTGTACATAGAAAAGTGAAGAGTTTTCGAAAATACTCCTACAAATACAACCAGACAATAAAACCATCATTCCGAAATATACTCATAAATTCTTAATTCTTTAAAGACAATTGGACGGAAAATGATAAAAGAAACATAATATTGATATGACACAACAAAGTATAGAATATTTTAAAAGAAAGAAACATTAGTAGCAACTCACAAAACAGCGTAAAACTCTTTAGCTTAACAGAAGTATACACTAACGGCTACAAGCTGATTTCAGGGAACTAAAAATATTTCTTCAGCACACAATGTATTTCCATCGCACTATTGCAGAGTGGTGCGTCAGAACATTAGCACATAAATTCCATACAGTGGTAACGGGTTTACCATTTTCATAGCTGGATACTAAATTTATGCCACTAACATATCATCCGCATAATTTATGACGCAGTATATCAAGGCCAGCGTCAAAGCTACTACTACGAAGACATATGACATTGTATTCTTCTCAAACCGTAATTTCAGGAATCGCTTCCCATTTCAACACCATGGTTAGGTATGTCCCAGCGTTTATCATACCCCGATCTCAGATATGCCAATATCTTTGTAAGTTGAGTATGCTGAGTTTAAAATCCTACTGCTGGTTATTCAGACACAGCTAAAATTGCATACTGATATTTCCTCTCTCCCTTAGTCATTAAGATCATCCACAAGCTAAATTACTAACACTAACTTCTACGAACATAGTTATATTAAAATTCCAATCGCCATAGTATACATTGTGATTTGAAAACAAAGAGAAAATACTAGAAACATTGCAAATACAGTGGGAATGAGATTTCGTTACGCTAAAGATACTATGAAATAAAAGCTTTTTCTCATGACTCAACCAGCTATGTTTGACTGTTTCCACCCTATATCAGATCCAGTGTCAAAGTCTACATAACGTACTTCTGTGGCAAACGACTCAATCCATTTTATGTACCGAATATTTGCATGCCACTTGCATATAAATAAAGCAAAAATTTTAAAGACATTCCAAGATCCTAGTAAATAAAACTATATGACTTTCTTTTGGTTTTTGAAATTTTCAGTAAATTTTAGTGAATTTTCGTTCTACTGGGGATAATAGAACAACACTCCCACGTGATGAATGGTGTGTGGTAGTCATTATAAATACTGTCAGCCAGTGTGAATATGGTAGAGAGTACGAAGTGATAGATAGACGTAATCTTACGTGTCTAGCTAACTATACTGCTAGAACGGAATAGGCATTATAAGAGTTCGACAAAGGATTACAACATCTACACATGGAATTCATACGATCACACAAAAACTAACACAAAACATTATTTTTTTGTGTGATTTAAGAGTGATTAACTTCTTACTTTTAGGACATCTAATGACCACTTCATACTTCCATCGCTTCTTCATCACTCTGATATATATCGATTTTTCAATAATTGTTTCTGCATAAACTCATTTCATGGAATGATGATGCATCCAAGGATGGTCCATTGCTAGGATATAAGCAAAAATTGGGACTGTCCGTATTTGAAACTGATTTAAAAAATTTAAACAATTTATTTGTTCAAATCATATAAATCTTTGTGTCAGGAACAAAGCTTTTTCTGAAAATTCAAAAAAAGTAAAAATAGTTATGATGGCTTATATGGAGCGCTGAAACAGGAATTCTGCCAAACGTAGATACTGGAGTACATAAAATCTGGTAGCTTATCTCCAAAGATAAAAAATAACAAAATGTCACCTACATCCCATCCAATTACAAATGCCATAAAATACATACAAATATCAAACAACTTTGACATTAAATCTCAAATAACATATTCGCACATAAACACGAATAATACATCGATAAATAACATATCTAAGTATGAAACAAACCAGCCATACAATAACTACATGAGAGCATGAGGACGCCGTCACATCATACCTTCTCTAAAAACTACAGAGTGATGTGAAATTGCGTATACATTCCCTAACGCCGGGCATCCATAAATAACAAATACATACCCAGAGAACAGCATTCTCCAAGCATAACGCAATACAGTCCATCAAACGCCAAGCTAAAATGTGTTTCGTTTTAACTGAGAAATGATATACATGGGAAGTGAGTGTATTTAATAAAGAAAGAGAGCTAGTATGTTATTGCAGTATCGATCTACACTTGCATAAGGACTCAAGGGAGAATGAACACCGGCATTTTAAAACTAAAAAAATTACAAATTAGAAGCGTTTGCATAAATAGTTGCCAGCAACTTGGTTCACATAGATTTCATAATTCATCCTGAATTACCTTCGTGTTCTAATGAAAATGCTACTGCCCTTCACACGTGACAAAGTGGTATGACCCAGCCACTATAAAGTCAGAAGACGAGTCGTTGTAGGAGATCAGTACTAGTAGAATCGTTGTACGAGTTCTCAGTTGAAGTCAGTGTGAGTTACGTGATATATATGACCTCGTGTTAGCGTCAAGGTAGATGTCTTGTCGGGCTATCAGCGATAGCACGATAGACGAGTCAAAGATAATAAGATATGAAATACCGCCACAATAGTATAGTGACAAGAAGAATGTTATACTGCTGACAATAACACACAAGTAGACAGGGTGTCACATTATAACAGTGTCGACGAGTATACAATTCACACGGACAATGTTGAAAAAACTTTTTATTCAAGAAAAAAAAAACTATTCAGGCGGACAACGTTGAAACATTTTAGGCTTGGAAAAATAAAATAATTCAACAGATGTGTGACAAACATTCTTGTTGGACATGTTTTACAACAAATTTGTAAAATTATGGAAAACTTGTTATAGTGTCTAGTTTTGTTTTAAAAAAAGCAGCTACAACTCAAAGAACAACAAGAACAACAACAAATGTTACTGCAACAAAATAAAACGGTATACAGGGAGAGGGTGAATAAAGTGAAATAAAATTACTTGCTTCTCACTGAAAAGGAAAGGGGGGATGTAGTGAAAATGGTACACCCCTTCCCACATGACAAAGTGGTACGGAATAGAAGCTATGTCGTTAGGCAGTCAGTAGTAGAAGAGTCGTTGTTCGAGTTCTCAGTTGGAGTCAGTGACCGTCACGTGATATATACGATTTCAAGTTACCATCAAGGTAAACGCCTCAAAGTCATCAGTGATAGCACGATAGTCGAGTCAATTATAATAAGACGTGAAATACGGCCACAGCATTATATTGGGGACAAGAATGTTATAGTGTCGGACAGGATCTCACGTTATAACACTTCTAGAAATAACCTGATTCTTATAAAACATCTCAAAACACAACTACAAATTCAGGGAAATAAGGATGGGAACTGTACATTGCTGCAAGGCATCTCATGAAAAGCAGTTAAATCTATCACTGAGCATACATATCAGGAGAGAAGTTGATATTTACAGAAAATTAACGCATAACGATTAATAGAAAAAAATAGTTATATTTCACTACTAAGTTTGCAAATGCACAATCAAATCAACCTGAGTTTTAACAGGTAAGTTGGACTCACCAATAAAAAAAACTAGTTTTCTTCTCAGAATGGCAAATTAAAAAAAAAAATTAGTCACATTTCGGAATTCGAAAAATTAGTTTCATGTCATGCCCCTTTTTTGATAAAGTATAAACTTTAGGCGTGGAGGCACATGGCTTAGTGGTTCGAGGGATCGCGGGTTCGAATCTCAGACCGGGCGATATGTGTGTTCATGAACGAAGCAACTGAGCTCCACGCGTCCCCTGCAGAAGGTAATGACGAACTTCTGCTGACTCTTTCGCCACAACTTTCTCTCACTCTTTCCTCCTGCATCTTGCGTCTCGTGCAGGTGGGGAACCTATACGCCAAGGAAACCAGGAAACCGGCCCTTATGAGCCAGGCATGGCTCGAGAAGGAACAGACAATAAACTTTAGGCAATTTCGCACGAGTAAGGTGGCGTGCATATCGGACAAAGTGACATTTCGCACGTCTTGTTTTTCTAAATTTAAATTCCGTCAACATTGTCATCCATCTTTCGAGTTCAATAAACTAAGTGCTTGTTGAAGATTGGGGTCGATGTAATCGACTTACGCCTTCTCTCAAAATTGCTGGACTTGTGCCGCAATTTGAAACCGATATTACATATATCAGAGTACGTGTGGTAATTTCAGCTTCACAAGGTTCCATTCATTCCAGCGATAGTTACCTTTAATCTGCTTATGTTGTTAAGCACCTACTGCTTCTGCTTTAGTGATGACTTAACAGGAAGGGTATAAATTTGACATTTTCTTTTGTTTTGGTAAAAAGTGGGGAAAGCAAAGTTCCTCAAAATAAAGTACGCCGTTCTGGTGTTCTGTTAACCTGGGAACGTTTCTCGATCTGTAGAATCATCATTTCCTCGAGCAACCTCCAATCACGTTTTCACCGAGAACTATGCTCGAGCCGAGGATATGTGAGAATAGGTTTAATACATGGTGCATAGCGTTTGTAGATCAAATCCACGTAGTTTCGAGAGAAACGTAGTAACTATTCACCTACGGATGAATAATCTCCATTACACATTGTGTTTTATTCAGTTGAATATTTCTAGTTTTCCCTGTGGAATGTTATCCATGAAAATCAGTGCCTTTTATAAAAACAGTGCTAGTATCATGTACCAATATTGAAATTATCTTCCGTACAGAGAAAAATTAATGTGTTCGTATTTCTGTGCTATACTAAGGTTATTCGTAATTTCGATTTGAGAAAGAGCTCATGCGTGAAAGGTAACTGCGCTTGAAATCAACAGTACTTCCAATATAGACACTTGCTTGGGATGTGCGTAGCGTAATAACACAGCACTTGGAGACTACATTTTTACGCCCACAGAAATCTCCAAGAGAGCACAGTTGAGATACCCGACAATTAAATGTTTTCCTACCTCTTCTACCCTGATGACTGAGGCTCGACTTACCCATTGATATACTCTCCATATTGTGATGAACTACATCTACCAACGTTATTTTGGATCGTTGAGCCCTCTGGATAGGTCTTTGAATTATAACACATTTCATCCACCCCTTTCGTTTTCTCTGTCATTTGTACTCTGTGTAGTTTGAACCTATTAATATGAATATCAATATATTTATACTTAAAAGTTAATCATCTGAAAGTGTTCACCTTTTTGTTTTAACTCGCTGTGCTTGTATACATATATACATACTTTGCATTTCATACCTACAATATTACATTTAATTTATTTAATATATTCTATGTTTCTAATTTGTCTATTAGCATAATTGCCTCTATACCCACTCATCTTGATCCCTCTTATAGCCTTTCTTTACCTTGTGAAATTGATCCCCTGAAAGCAGATCAGATATGAAGTATTAACAGAATAACTTAATTTTATGAAGACCTGGGTTTTCAGTGTACACGTATATGGATTCAACTTATAGGTGTATAAAAATGTGTACAAGAAATATTTTCACGTATCAAAATAATCGATGGAGATTTGATTTCTGGTACTGAGATAAGGTATATAGTGATTGTATATAGTGATTACCCTCTCGGGAGATATCACTGAGAATAGAACTGCAACGAAATTCCTAATATATTCTCTGTTGAAATTTTACGATATTCAGCATAACAGTTTGAAATTTTCAACTTCTTACACATACCTTAAAATCATTTGCAGAAGTCGTTTTAGGGACAGCAGTTAGAGATTATATTATGCCAAACGTCCAACAAGTTTAGGGAAGCATTTTATATTGACATTTTTTAGAGTGCTAACGGTACGCGATAAACGTAAGTACTGTTTAACAAATTTTTAGCACAATATAGATTCATAGAAATTCTTGTACACATTCATATCGGACTCCATATGAGCGATGAAAGAGAAAAATATTTTCAGTTGTTCTGTTCAATTAGTGCGATGAAAGAGAAAAGTATTTTATT
>NC_043008.1:28619828-28627328 GCF_006345805.1 Octopus sinensis | reverse complement strand
TATATATATATATATATATATATATATATATATATATATATATATATATATATATATATATATATATATATATATATACATATATATATATTTATATATATACGTATATATATATATATTTATATATATATATATGTGTTTTTGCATATGCGTGTGTGTGTGAGCGCGTGCGCGTATATGTACGTGTGTGTGTATGTGTGTATTAATTGTGATACGATATTTTGGTGTCTATCATTGCTACTGATATATATAGCATTGTACTGAAATGCAGATGTGTGCTTTTGGAGTCACTTAGTGGTGTATCGTGTCTTTGCTTGATTATATTATTTCACGAGAAATTTAACCGTTTTATTGAACTTCCTAAACTATGATATTAATTTATATAAATTAACCTCTGTAATTATTAATTAGCTGAGAAAATTGATTTCGTGACAAGAATTTTCCATTAATGTCTTGCATAAAATTCTACACATTATTTTCCCCAAAAAAATATTGGCCTGAAGTTATATTTCACAAATATCATCTCCAATATACAATTTCTAATGAAACACTGGAAGTATGGAGACGTTTAAGAGTTTAATGGCGCTAGTTAAGCTTCCCAGTAAAATGAATTAGTTTTTAAAATGGAAGATAAAACAACGCATGCATCACATGATGTAAACTAAAATTAACTCACCCGAGGTCAAACAAAATATCAAATTAGCATTCCTGCCGTAGAATCAAAGCAATATATATTACACTATGCCACAAAATCCTGCTGTTAGTCCTTGATTCTTTTATTGAATACGTCATAATTTGTTATCTCTAAAACTCTAATTTATTTGTTTGAAGATTGTCAGTGATAAATATTTCCCTGTGCTAATTTGCTTATTCAATTTCATTTAAAGAGGCTATGTGTTTTTATGAACTAATGGTGACAACTAATAATACGTATCATTGAGGTAGGCACTAATTCAACATTGTTCAAAAAGTGATTGAAAATTTGCTCAGTGAATATGTCAATGTCTGTTTTATCGAAAATATATTCCTGTGTGTTGCCTCTGCTAACAATAATAAGGAGAAAGTAACTAATCTAAATTTGCATAATCAGCACGATTTTTGAATGATTGTCTCAGCAAAAGAAAAGTCACACTATTTGATGGTTCTCCTAAATGGGAGTGATTTATATATCTTTTTAATTCAGTCTGAAATTCAGATAGGTACAAGGAGATATTATCTGTGAATGCCGCTCACGCCAAGCTACTAGGTATCAATAATGAACAGCCTCTCATCTGTATGAGGATAGATAAAGAACAAATTCACGTTTCAACATATCAGCCTCAGCATTTCAGAGCCTGAATTCTTCGCAATGTCAATAGACTTAAGCAATAATATAATATTCTTTGAAACACCCGCTGTCTTCTGGAATCATTCCTGTATCCACTATCAAATTATTTTTGTTTTCTTGAATTTCAATCCTTTTCTTCTTGATACGATATTGTTTTCCTTTGTAATCTGCATCTTTTTTTTTTCGGTTTCTACATCCCCCGTTTATTTTTGTTTCAGCACTTTTCATTTTATATATTGAAATGCAATACTGGAATGTTCTCTCAACATAAACATAAATCCAATTCGTTTTTAAAGGAACATACTTTTTCAATGTTCAAAAATAATCAATATTATAGATCAAGGAGAAAAATGGGAAAGTGGTGTCTTCTAATTTCAAATCATTTTCTTATATGCTACGATTTTAAAACAAATTTCTCGTATACGTTCCGGTTTATGGTACTTCTTTTCTTTGCTGATATATTTTATCGTTAATTTAAGTAATATTAGTTGCGTGAGTAATAGAGGTTATTCTCCTCTATGCGGAGTTACTTTCCTTTTTCATCTCAAGTTGAAAAAAAATATTAGCATATAGAGATTTGTTTATTTCAAGGAAGGAAGATCTCTAATACGCACAATATACACGCACACACGCATGCACACACAAACATACGCAGCAGGGACGCACGCGCGAATACAAACATACACATCCACACACACACACACTCATATCTATTTAAGCGTATTTGAATATTTACATATATGAGTATCTATACAGCTTTATGTGTATGCCGATGGAGTTATTTGTATGTATATGTGTGGTAAGTATTGTGCGTGCACTTTATTGAAAGCGGATGTATTTTTCTTCTCAGAGAATCGGTACATTTATCAAATGCTCCTTTTCGAATAGTATTATATATTTTCTTTAGGAAAGTGCAGGAAACCAATCAATTGTATATTTTTTTAGTTTAGCATTTTCAATATGACGGGAATTATAGATAGGCATATGCACAAAATCAGTGAGGTATCCATTTCATATTCTACTCAAACATCAGTTGACATGCCATATTAGATATTGTTAGGATGGAAGCGCAATATTTCCATCTTCCCAACATTCAGCTGTACTGATTTACTGCTTCTTCTTAAGAAATACAGAAAAAGATATTAACTATATTTAATGTAGCTATATATGAAATTGATATCGTATTAATATGTGTTTAAATTGGAGGATAAAATCAGTTTTTCAGGAGCCAATTGTCCGAATTTACAATATCCATTTATATAAGTATGTGAATGTATGTGGTGGTGTCTGTATGTCTCTGTGTGTACAATACAAAATACAATTCAATACGGACAAGACATGCACAGAAGACATGTAATCACATATGTATAACCATAGCCACATATGCAAATTAATGAAACATAAGCCTTAGTACATACCATCACACATGTACGTTTCTGTGCATATTCACACACACGCATTTCTTGAAGAAAATGCGCAAGTATATGTATAACTTATTTATACAATTATACAGAAATATCATATGCACTGTGTGACAATGTTTTAATGTTAGAAAAATAGTGGTTTACATGCAATGCTGTATAAAATTATCTGCGTTGCTTATCTTTGGGTTATCTATGAATCATATACAAACGCACATACGTATTCCTATATGAATGTATGTGTGAGCATGCGTGTCTTTATTTGTGTATCTGTATACGTAGGAAAATTCATTGTGTATATATCAAACAACATATTATCTATGTATCAATACAACTTTTGTTTAATATGCTCCAAGCCCAAGGCGCCAGGTATTCTGTATTCGGTACTACCTCAAGAATACAGATAATTTTATATATACACAGCAAATATGTCGTTGTTGACTACGAAATAACTCTTACCACCGTAGGCTACGCTTTCATGGTATGAAATAAAAAGAATTCAATATATGCAACATCTTCTTTAATATCCAGGAAAACACATTTAACCCAAAGTTATGCCAAACGTTCCTAAAATAAACCGGTTAAATAAAAGCTTTCGGAAATTGCCAGAAGAGCATTCCACAGTAAATGGAGAACACTGTTGCGACCGGATCGAAAGGCTGAACGGCTTGAGGCATGTAGAGTTTAATGACAGAAGTACAAATAAAGGATCATGTCCGCTAAGAGAGGACGAGCTTCCTCTGATCAGCCCAGTATAGTCACAAAACAAATAGGACAAATGTGAGGTTAACTGTATTAAAGTTTAAATGAACGGGTGCGATATTTCCTGTCCGGTATTATTTCAACCTTTACAAGCAATGTTTACAAACTCTCTAATATTCTCATGGTAATGCAATATACAAGATCTAGGGTTCAAGAAGTATTTTCTACAATATATGTTCATGATCTTAAAGGTGAAACGAAGCCCATACTTTTATATTTGCAGCGAAACAACTAAAAATCGAAAACAATCAGACTCATACAGTAGGCAAGGAATATAAAGAGAGGTGCTGCTCATAAAAGAGGCCATCCTGTTAGTATTCGGATTTTGGGGTCATGGAAAACATCCTATTTATAAAGGGAAGGCAGCAAATAATATGAAGAATGATAATGCAAGAAAGAGTGTATGATTTATAACTATGCAATTGGGAATGTTTTACCCCTTTTACCATAAATCTGAGAAATTGACACAGAATAAAATCGGCATTCTACTTAGTTGATAAATATGATACGAAATAAAAGCTTTGTTTTACTAGTTATTTTCTCTCATTTAAATTCATTATTTAAAATTGTGCATTGAAATGGGCTTCAAATAGTGTAACACACCTACATCCACACTATATATCTCTCACACACGTGTGCGTGTGTGTCTGTATACATTTGTATTTGAGTATTTATACACACATATAAAATCAATAAATATCAAGGTGTGGTCCATATCAAACACAGCAAATTAATGTGAATTATTTAAATAATAGAATGGTGTCATTTAACTTTAATGTTATATATGCAATTAGCTAAACACAATAAGAGAATGAAGAAGTAGCCATTAGATATGCGTAAACATATTTGCAAAAGTGAAACGGGGAAAAGTTAGCGTTAGCTAGAGATATATCCAATATTAATAAAGCTACAAATGATCATATATCTATCTACTTATCTATCTATCTATCTATCTATCTATCTATCTATCTATCTATCTATCTATCTATCTATCTATCTATCTATCTATCTATCTATCTATCTATCCTTCTATCTACATATCTGTCTGTTTGTCTGTCTGCCTGTCTCTCTGAATATCCGTCGTTCTGTCGGTCTTTCTGTCTATCTATCTATCAGCCTATATACCTACCCTCTCTCTCTCGCTCTCTCTCTCTCTCAATATATATATATATATATACATATATATACACACACACACATATATACATACATACATCTATACATTTATATAGATATACAATTATATATATATATGAATATAGATCCATATATATTCATATATACATATGCATATATATTTGCTTATTTGCATATACAAATATATATATACTTCTATCGTTATACGCGAGTTAGTGGAGACACACATATACATACTCACACGCACACACATGCATGCACACACATATGTACATGTGTATATATGAAAAACTACGACGACTGGGCTTAAAAATGCAATTGTTCCATAGAAGTTTATTCATATACACGTAGATGATACTATAATATGTATTCTACTCTCATCAGGAAAAATATAAACAGGTATAGCATTGTTGAGGTAAAACATGTATCGGTAGAAAGCCAAATAGTATTGTGGGATAGGTGTAATTTTGAAAATAACATTAGAATATATAGCGAAATTATGAGTGACAATAAGGGCGAACGAGATGCAAAGCGATCAAACGACTATATTATTTCAAAACACTTAGCTAAATTACTTTATAGATGATATTGGCATTGAGGACGGACAAGAAGCACAGACATGATGCAACGATGAGTTCAAATTAAGGTCATTAAAGCCAAGCATGTATGTTTTCACTTAAGTGCGATAAAAGATGACAAACCTCAATGCAACAGAGTAATAAGAATATCATTTCAAGTTATGCTTCTTTCCATGCAAAAGAGCTACCACACGTATACACGTTCCAAGAGCCACACACTCACATATATACACAAACACGAATATATATACATATACAAACAAGTATAAGCATACAAACACACACACACACACTTACACACACACACACACACACACACACACAACATATATATATTTAAGCGAGGAGGTGTTATGCACATTAATTACATTTGACGGATATTTATCCTCATCATGTTTGTTGTTAACACAATGTTTCGGCTGATATAATTGATACCTATGGCGGACCAAGAAGTAACCCTAACACAGAGCTGCTTCTTAAATGGGATTTCATACTTATATGTGTTACAACATTTTCAATACATTTGCAATAGTGTTTCTTTCCTTTTATTACTTATATGTCTACTAAGAAAGATTTTCCATGGACCTCTGCATTGGCTAAAGATAATAACCTAATGATGAAATATATACCCCCACAACAGTAAAATATGTTCTTTTCTAGTATGCATTGGAACCGAATCACGTGAACGGTAATTAGATTTAAGTTTATAATAAAAACAATAACAATGATAATATTTTAAAGGGATTGATGTAAATTCACAAATTTAATCAGACAAGACGAAGAGCACGAGTTCAAGATGTAAAGTGATAAAAATTCAGAATTATAGAAATTCAAATCTAAATTATGAACGAGGGCCATCATAGAATGACATTATCAGTCTTTAAGCATCAATTTTATAACTTGCGAGAGTCAAAGATAGAAAAATACAGAGAAAAAAGGCGGCTTAGAAAATAACTGTTGAAAAAGGGAAAAAATGTTAGTTTCAAACAGATATTTCCTCAGCCGCCTATTGTAGCCTTCAGAAGGAATAAAAATATAAGATAGCTATGGACCTCTATTTCTCAACTAAAACTAACATTGGAATATCTGCAAACAGTTTTGTATAAATTTGATGATATTGTCCTGTCATTTTATTCATTCCTCCAGAGCGTGATATTTGTAAGCCGGAAACATATTTATCCTCATGCATTTTCATTGTTGAAAGAGAAGCAAATTTAGAATATTTTCTGAGAATTCGTACTCTCAAAATTGCAGCTGTTCGAAGCAAAATTTTCAGCAACTTGCAGTCTCAATTTTCAGCAAATTACACCCTCAACGGCTGCAATTTTGAGAGTACAAAATTCTCAGAAAATATCATCACATTTATACAAAACTGATTGATTAAATATTCTTCTTTTTACTTTTCTTTATTTTCCTTTTCTCTCTCTTTTCTCTCTTTCTTTGTCTCGCCAGTTATAAAACTTGAAACTTAAAGACTTATGATGTCATAATAGTAACAAATAGTAATAATAATAATAACAAAAATAATAATAATAGTTATTATTATTATTATTATTAATATTATTATTATTATCATTATTATTGTTGTTGTTGTTGTTGTTAGTGTTGTTGCTGTTGTTAGTTTTATTAGCCACAGAATGTGCGTGCGTATGTATATATATATATATATAGATATATATACACACACACACACACACACACACACACACACATATATATATATATATATATATTTAAATAATGAGGGAGATAAATTAATATTAATTTTAATATCAATTTAAAACCAGTAGTCCAGCTTTCAAAAAATCTGAGAAGTCAGAGAAACTTCTAATATATGTGTATATAGGCAGGACTGGCCTACTAGGTAGCCGGCCGAATGCATTCGGCCGGCTACCTAGCAGGCCAGCCCTGCCTATATACACACACACACACACATATATATATATATATATAAATAAATTGTGCCTTTCGAAACACGTGTAGAATGAAATAAAACGATTTCTGTTCAATCTTCGTTCAGCTCCATTTCTTCAATTCACCAATCATATTAAAATTCAATTATCCGCACCAACGCACGGTTGCAACACCATATGGTTGTACCTCCAACCGTGCTGTCTTCTACTGTGATTTTTGCTACCAAGGTATCGGTTAAACTTTTGATTAATCTGCTACAAGATTATTCATCTTTCTATTTCACATATATATATATATATATTATATATATATATATATATATATATATATATATATTATATATATATTATATATATTATAT